>NW_027353800.1:0-1037 GCF_012295235.1 Primulina huaijiensis
CATCTGAAAAAAATGACGGCAGCAGTCCATCTCTAGCCATTGCCATTAGAATTCGTGGCTGACATATAGAAACACATTCTTAACTTTCCAACGTTATTGTCAACTCATTTTAGTGAGAAACCTTTCGATTTCAAGTTGAGCTCATAAATACCAGGAAAATTTCCTCCAACTAGAATTAAAGATATGACTCTTTCCGATAAACTTTTACCAAAAGAAAACAAAATTATATTGTAGAGAGTTAACATTTATGTGGCACGAAAGAATAGTGATTACCTGTGGCAGGATAGACCCCATCAATGTTGAACAAAGAGCAGTACAAGCTCCAACAGCTATGATATAACTGCATTTCACGTAAATCAACAATAATTACAAATGGAGCACATAGATGGAAATTAAGCTTAAAAATAACACAAACAAGATAACATAGACATAAACAACTTACGCTGCCCACTTAACACCACGGCTAGCAAAGGCAGAGGAAATAGGAGTGTCAGGATCCAAGGCGTAATAGGGCACTAAACCAACTATGATAGCAGAAACTAGCATATAAAGTGTGCAACATAAGGATAATGATAAGCCAATGCCCAGTGGTAGGTCCCGTTGAGGGTTTTTTACCTGTAGCGAGAAGGAAATTAATGGCCAAGCTTTCTTGTCAGGATGTTACAATTAGAAATCAAATAATACATGCTGGAATTGGATTTGGTATTATTAAGATGAGATGTATCTTTAATATTATTTAGTGGGATTTAGTAATAAGAATACTTCCTATAGATATACCATATTTATTCCAAGATATTTAACCATTATAAAGGGGAGAGATGATTACATTTTCAACAAAGAGACACCAATAAGAATTTTAGCCTTCTGCGCATCGTATCGTAAATGTAGGTTTCGATACCCAAACATGTAGATCTTCTTTGTTGCGGTTTTTTTCATTATATTACGATTATTTTAAATTCAATGAGTTCAAAGTAGCATATACCTCTTCTGCTGTACTAGCGACCGCATCAAATCCTATATATGCAAAAAATACTGTT
>NW_027353801.1:0-1037 GCF_012295235.1 Primulina huaijiensis
GTTTTTTGTCGATGTGATAAATGGATTTAGGATTGCTTGAGGACAAATTTAAATTATGCTTAAATTTTTTTAATAATATTTTTTGTTTGAAATGGTTGTTGGGTCTTTTTGTGAGGCTGAAGAGACTAAATTTTAGATAGCTGAAAATTTTGACAATTAATTCTATAATTGATCGTGAAAAGTATTATTTACAATTGTGCTCGGTTGACTTTGTCAACTACCTAACGATGTGATGAGTAGGCCATTAAGAAAGACTAATCATGATGTTAATTATTCAACTACTGTCGTGTAATTTTCTTACACATTCGATTTTTAATGGAGACGAGATTGGAAGCCTATCTGAACGTAGAGTTTAAGGCTCATAAACTCACATTTGGTACGAAAAATGATGTAAACGAAACGAGCCGATTTCTGTGGTTCTTCCTAGTTGCATTTTAGCTTATCAGTTCGATGGATACTGCTTCAATGACGTATGATTCTTAATGCATGTAACTTCAACTTGCATTTTACAACATCTGATGCAGTGTCTAGATGTGAAGCTTTGAGTGTGGCTGTTAATATCGTTTTGATTTGGTTTTGTGACCAAAGAAAATATTTGGATGCATGACTAATTGTATGGATTCTCATGTTCGTGATTTTTCGTAAATAATAATAGGAGAAAGTCCCCATTGAGGAAGTCTTTGAGCAGTTGAAGTGTAGCCGTGAAGGGTTGAGTTCCGATGAGGGAAACACAAGGCTTAATATTTTTGGCCCCAACAAGTTGGAGGAGAAGAAGGTAATGGAACTGCTTTCTATAACTGTTTTGTTTGATCTTTTTTTACAATGCATGGTTATTGGCGAGGGGCAGAGGACGGATTCATGCACTAGGGAGAAGGGTGAAATGGGATGAGGAATGTGAGATGAGATGTTTCTGAATGATTTTTGGGAAGAGGAAACAAATAAAATTTTAGTATCATTTTATGATCAGTGTCTTACTGGATTGGATTGCAATGTATTTGATTATCTGTGTCAATTGTGATTCAGGAAAGTAAAATTCT
>NW_027353802.1:0-1037 GCF_012295235.1 Primulina huaijiensis
ATATTTGAATTCCAGTTTGTAAATTATATATATATATATATATATATATATATAGTGAAATATAGTTAGCACAAAGTCAACTACAAATAATATTAGCTTATTTTATATTTAGTTTTAAGTTGTTTTTTTTATTATATATTGCTTTTAATATTATGTTCATTAATTATATTCGCTATTATTGCAGTAATAAATTTTTAATGCAATCAGTACTTTGATTATTCGATAACAATTATTTTAATAAAATATAATTATTTAAATTTTATTTGCACCAAAAAGTAATTATTTTATTGAAAACTCGATGATGAAACAATCTTGATTTTAGACATACTATCTAAAGTATTAAAAATATAAAAAAGCTATACGTTAAATGAAAAAAATTGCATGAATCTAATTTAAAAAGCGCGATTGGAATTTCTGGGAGTTATATACCGAAATTTATTTCTAAAAAAATGATTACTTTTCCTTTTTTTTTTGAGTAATCTAATTGATTAATTTTTCATTTTTTCCAACATGTGAATTTAGTTGATAATCACGTAAAATTCACAGACATTTAAAAAAATGATGTGTAAATAGGTAAACATTAACTGTCTTCTTTCTCGTTGACGAATTTCATGAATAAAATAATTTATTAGTATTAACAAATATTTTTACATGCATTGTTCTTGAAAAAGTATGATAGTTAATTATTTGTTTAAATAATTGAACATTTACTACAATAATCATGAACAAATATTTTTTTATATACATTTCAAGTTTTTTATTTTCCCAACTACCATAGAGTAGGAAAACTTATTTAAAATTATCAATATAATGTAATGAATATACTTAAAATTTGAATGTTATTATAAAAAATTATTATATAAAATATATATTGTATGTATAATAACGTAAATTTACATCCTAAAATTAAATCAATTCAATATCGGGCTGGTACTAACACAACACTCAAACGCATAAAATAACACAGGATAACCATTCACTCCTCATAATCCTCAAAAGTGACAAACTTGGACTTCATTTGATGGTGGTCATTCTTT
>NW_027353803.1:0-1037 GCF_012295235.1 Primulina huaijiensis
TGAGGTGAACCACTATAAATATTGGTGTTCATCTTATTCATTGTTTATATTACTTATGATGTTTCGCTGCGACGTTACCTCGTTTATTTATCTGATATCTCAACAACGATATCTATTTTTAATTTTTATATATATTACTAGTTGAATTACCATAATTTGTACCTTGTTGCATGCTCTATTTTTAGATAACTAATTTTAAAATCATATATTTTATTTTTATTAGGGAAAACAATTTTTTTGGTTTACTAAATTAAGATTATTTTTAGAATCAAATATTTTTTAGAATCATTTTTATTTTGATAATTAAATATTTATTTTTGCCCCAATTGAATTTCCTGACTCTATCCCTATTTTTCATTAAGAACTTGATAAATAATATTTTCTATCATCAATTTTTTTTCCTCTCTATCGAGGCGCATACAATCCAGTGCTCGTCCCTTCAAAAGAGAAATATGAGGAAATAAGAGAAACAATCATGTAACAACCTTTCACGTGCGATATAGCTAGGCAGCAGAAGCTGAAACATCATGCAAAAATGAATCTGATGCAAGCCGGAGGATCGAAACTGGCTATGGACAATGGACAAATCCAACATTCCTTTGACACTTAATATTTGGCGAAAGATCGCAAGAGCTCGAGCTAGAGGAAGCACAAAATTCGCTGATGTGATTTTGTCTCAACAAGAAGGTTTTGATAATGGAAATGATATTTTTAAACGACGTGTCATCTATATTATTATGATTGATGACTGAAAATCGTATTATATCTTAACAAGCATTATGTGATACCATCTAACAAGAGATTGAATATGATGGTTGACCTTAGTAGTATGTTGAAACTCCTTTGTCGTCGCAGTCAATCCTATAACTTTAATTGTCCCATTTGAACAGGGGCGGATCCAGGATTATATGTTTGGGGGGCCGGCTAAAAAAATTGCAGAGAATGAAACGCAGACAACATGTGTAAACCTTGAAAGTTTATACCCATTAAACTAATTATAGATACTTTATTTTTTTATGGTCAAATAATATATATAC
>NW_027353804.1:0-1038 GCF_012295235.1 Primulina huaijiensis
AATTTTAACTGAATCTATTATCGTTTAACACATGATGGAGCCAGCTCCATGTATTTAAGAATCCTGGCTCCGCCCCTGGTTTTTACCTTAATAATTTTTAGGGATTTTCTACGTAAATACCGGTGTCCAGTTTTATACTTTATTTTCATATTATTATATTAAGTTGTCGCAAGTGGGACCAACAAACACCACATGTATTTAAAATTTATTTGCGGTTTTTACAGATTCACGTGTTCTGTACTTTTCTTTCGCAGCGATTTTTTTTTCGTCGCTTTTTGTTCTTGGTCCAGTCATGTTTGAGAGTCGAGAAAGGGCCGAATATGATTTTTACAAATTTGCGATTACGTAATTAAATCCGAGTTTTTGTTCTCATGGCATATTTCTCTGTCAGCGATTCATATTTTAACAGTGACAGAATGCTTCTCCGTTGGCTATTCATATATTAACAATGAAAGGATATATATTTTGTATGCCCTTTCATATATAGACTAACTAAATTAATTACCTTTTACATTCTTTTTTATAATAATATAGTTGAACCTTTATATGCTGGATAGTGTTCATTGTCATCTCGGGATTTAAAAAATCCATAGCATACAAATATGTAACAATCTTGCTCATTTTCATGGTTGTTTTGTTCTATACAGTGTACAATAATGAATATATTAGGATTTAGAAGATGTAATAATAAATTTTTTTTTTTAAAAAAAACTTTTGAAACAATCTATTTCACTGTTTTTTTTTTATTTTTTGCTTATGGTGATTTTTAAGTATATTGATCTTACAATGCGTCAACATCAAAGAAGTCGTTACATGACAGAAGAACGTCAATCTTACCTCGCTCGACGTAGAACACGTTATCAAAGAAGAAGAATGGAGGTGTCTTTCATATATGAATTATTGTTTTATGTTGTTGAACAGTCCAATGAAATCAATGGAGATTTTCTGAGCGTGATAGATGACAATCAATGTGTAAAGATTGTAACTTGGACCTAACTCAATCTCAAAAGCTAGCTCAAGAGGGGAGGATTGTCCAAG
>NW_027353805.1:0-1039 GCF_012295235.1 Primulina huaijiensis
TCTTGCTCAAATTTCAAATCTTTCAAAATTCTCCTGAGCCAAACTGCTTCACATGCTGCATCTGTGGAAGCTATATACTCTGCTTCTGCCGAAGACAATGCTACAGATTTTTGCTTTCTTGAGCTCCATGATATCACATTTGATCCTAGGCAAAAGATATATCCGGAGGTGCTTTTTCGGTCATCCACCGATCCTGCCCAATCACTGTCTGTCAACCCGATGAGCTTGCAATTATTTTCCTTCTTAAACTCAATTCCATGATTCTTTGTACCCATGAGGTATCTTAAGATTCTTTTTGCTGCTGCCAAATGAATCTTACTAGGTTCATTCAAAAATCTGGAAAGCAAGCTTACCGAATGCGTGATATCTGGCCTTGTGTTGAGATAGATCAAAGAACCAATCAATTTCCTGTAGAGAGTGGAATCAACCTTTTCACCATCATCATTAACCTGAAATTTTTCATTCAATGCCATAGGAATGGAGACTGGCTTGCATTTGCTCATGTTGAATTTTTTCAGAAGATCTTCAATGTATCTTTCTTGAGATAGAAAAAATCTTCCAGGACTTTGCTTGACTTGAATTCCAAGAAAGTATTTCATGAGTCCCAAGTCTGTCATCTCAAAATCTTTCATCATTTTATTTTTGAATTCTTCCACCATGGCTTTATTGGTTCCAAAGTAGATGAGATCATCAACATAGAGACATACAACCAAGAAATCCTTTTCAACACTCTTCACATAGAGAGATGATTCACTTGTGCTTCGATTGAAGCCGTTTTTGATGAAATAGCTATTGATTTTGCTATTCCATGCTCGGGGTGCTTGTCTCAACCCATATAATGCTTTCTTGAGTCGAAATACCTTGTTTTCTTTACCTTTGATCTCAAAACCTTCGGGTTGCTCGACGTACACTTCTTCTTGAATCTCTCCATTTAAGAATGCCGATTTTACATCAAGTTGGAAAACATTTACTTCCAACTGCGCTGCTATGGTTAAAACAGTACGGATTGTCTCCATTCTTGCAACCGGAGCAAATGTTT
>NW_027353806.1:0-1040 GCF_012295235.1 Primulina huaijiensis
TATTATCATCGTGGTTGGCATCGCTTCGGGTGTAATTCCCCAACATAATCACCCTATTTAGTTTTAGTTTCTTTCTTTTTGAACAGTGGTAGCAGCTGGATGAGCCACTGCACTTTCCGGAGACGACGTTTTATGACGAAGTGCATTTTATTTTAAAAGAATAACAAGATGACAAAAGAGGTTTCCCGATAGATTTTGAAACCTGAGAAAGACTATTAATCATATGAAGCGCCAAGGAAGCAGATTTTTATTGTTGCTTAGTTTCAGTAAGACGCCGCTGACCAATGACGATAAAAAACTAATTCCCTTGAGAAACCATGCGAGTAAGAGAAAATAATTGTCTTAGACCCCGATTCTTTGCCATTTTTCTAAAGAACATGATGATAGTCTTGAGGTGGGACTTGTTGAATTGGTATACGACATTAGACTTTGGCATAAATTCAAGCTTCTGCTTGAGGGCTTTCCATAACCATGTGTGGAGTCAACACAAAATTAGAATAGGAGTCTGGATTATAAGCAACAACAATCGAATAAGAAGTTAATGGCGCTCTTCCGAACTGAGCATGGGAGGTTTGCATCCGGTTCAGCCATCACAGATGCGCTGCTTCGCAGCTCTGCTTGCTCTAGCAATATCAACCGTAAGAACTCACTCCTGACAGCCCCATTTACTATTTCGCTGTCAATTGGTTCAACTCCCCCTTCGACCGAGAGTATTGCTTTGATGATCCCTGTTGCAACTTCCGTCACTCCACACGTTCATTCTCCATCCTCTATGGTCATTGTTAACTTTCTTGCCTTTTTCTTGAATCTTATGCAATAGGCTCCGATTTCTTGGTCTATGAAATTAATCAATACATTATTTGGGATTTTTTTGAAAGATGATTATATGCAATTTCTTGTTGCTTTATAGGAGGAGTATTTATTTATTTTTTTTTGTTTTTCGTGATTCATATTGAGTCGCTCTGGCGTCATGAAATCAAATTGTACGTTCTTACATGTGTGAGGCCCAATAACTATAGGCCCAGCCCATTTCTCATTTT
>NW_027353807.1:0-210 GCF_012295235.1 Primulina huaijiensis
TTGCAATACTGTATATTCTAAACAGTTCCTAGTCGATTCATCCGCTGCTAAGAAGGATATAGGTCGCTCGAGTTTGAGACTAGTATCTGCGATGTGAGTACCATGTTTCATTGGTAGGGGACATTGTGATGTTCGAACATGCAGATAGGTGCTCCTGGTAAAGTTCACTGAACAACCCTCCATAAAGGACTTTTCAAGTGGTTCTCACTT
>NW_027353808.1:0-1043 GCF_012295235.1 Primulina huaijiensis
TGACATCCAGCATTGTTAATCAAATAACAATAAGCCTCGTAGCAATTAGTCAAATACTAGTCTTTTTCATAAAATTCCATCGTCTTTACAGATAAAGAAAAGTACAGAGTTGCGGAAACGTAGAGTACAAACATTTACAAAGAACGACGAAGGAACGCTAAAGGGCTTGAACATTCAGAACTTGAAGTCCTTCCTTCCCATTCTTCACCAACCCTAGAACTGCTCATGTTCTTTTTTTTTTTTTCTACATGTTCCTCATTTTCATCTGGAGAGGGACGTAAGGGGGTGAGCTTTTTGGGAAACACTCAGCAAGTGGGGCCGATCGAATACCGAAAAATATTTTATCTATAATGCTTTTAAAACCTTCTTCTTTTTACATAGTATAGTATGTCAGAGTTGAATAGAAGTCAAACATTAAACAAATTAGAGCTTCAGAGTTGGATTGAAAAAAAAATCAGACTTAGAACAAATCAGAACTTTGAATCAGAACATTTCAGGACAGAACTTATCATACAAACATATTATAATAATCATAGGCTATCCTTGATCTTGGGCTCCCTCTGGGGCTTTCTCTCATAAATGGGCTCCCTCTGGGCATATTCCCGCATCCGAGCTCCCTCTGGGGTCTTTTCCCTCACAGGTTTTTCCGATGCATCATTATCAGATTCAAACTTATAATTTATCATTCGGAGACGGATCAATTCGGACAGAAGGACACGAACGTAGATGAAACGGAAGAGCACAAACGAACAAACAAACGGAATGAAACACTTGAAGCAACTTATTGATTTCAAACACCATACTTATACAATACATACATTGGACGATCGTATTTTAAAACATACATAATCTTTAAAACACATAAACCCACTTACACTTAATTCGGAATTGCAGCTTGAACTTGCTTGCTAATCGGACAAAGTCTTGGCCAAAGTTTGGGTAGCGTTTTGTCGACTTTTTGAGTAGAGTCTTGAGTCGTTTTAGCAGCACTTTGACAGCACTACAATGGCCGAATGCAGCCTCTCCTCTTTGCTTGAAGTGGT
>NW_027353809.1:0-1044 GCF_012295235.1 Primulina huaijiensis
AACAAGTTAGAGGATTGCTGGCTTATTGTCCACGGCAAGGTCTGGATCTCTTCTCTTCTCTTCTCCCCGTTTGTTTGCTTGAATTTCTCTTTTGATTGAGGATCAGAAAATTCAACGAGTGATACTCGATCGATTTTATTAAGATCTTGCGTTCCACCTGTTGAATTTGAAGCTTTGATTCTGATTTCTGAAATTAATCTGCGTTTCAAGCCTATTCTTAACTGTTGGTGTAGAATTTTCAAATTGATTGCGTATGTTCTTCATAAGTAAAGTCAACGGGTTGTGACTTCGAGTTGCTTAAATTCATGACTAAGACAGAATTCGGAACCATAGCTGGGCAATATGTAATATGCCTGTATTTCTCTTGTTTTCTTGGCACAAATTTGCCTGGAAATGTTGTACAATTCCAAATTTTCTTTCAACTAATAATGAATCATCCTTATCAGGTGTATGATGTGAGCCCATTCATAGAAGAACATCCTGGAGGCGAAGAAGTTATGCTATCATCTACAGGTAAAGTTGTAATAATCCAACATCTCCCCATGTCAGTTTAATTTTATGTTCCCACATATTATATGGATCACCGTCTTTGATTAATGATCTTGATTTGCTTGGGAAATCAAACACCCTCTACGAAGAAAAACTCTTCCTCTTCTCCAAAAATCATCCAAATTTGTGGTCTGTTGGCAGGAAAAGATGCAACCAGTGACTATGAAGACATTGGGCACAGTGAGTATGCCAAGGATTTGATGAAAAAGTATGTTATCGGGCAAATAGACATGTCCACTGTGCCTTCGAAACGCCATTACCTTCCTCCAGTGTCTGCGTACGAATCGAGCAAAAATTCCTCGTTTGTGGCCAAGATTTTGCAGATATTGGTGCCTCTATTCATTTTGGCATTTGCCTATGCACAATATTCCAAACAGAAATAAGTCTTACACACGGAAGAGAGAATGTTTTTTTGTCATGGCTTCTTTCCTTTATATTATGTAATGTAATAATATTTAACTGGTTTGTGTAAAACACTTGGGCTGCCTGTTATCT
>NW_027353810.1:0-1045 GCF_012295235.1 Primulina huaijiensis
ACATAGGTGTGCACGGTAGGTGTACATGATATCAAAACTATATAGATATATATAATATATATATATCATCCAATAATCAATTCGATTTTAAATATTTTTTTTTTTGGATTTCAGCTAATAAACGAATTCTATAGTTGGATTCGATTGATATTGTAAAATGTAGATTTTGTGACTTTTTAGGCTTCTCATTTATCGGTTATCTTCTTGGTTTCATTATTTTTTTCCGAATTTTTCATTAAAAAATATTATTTTTTATTATAAACATAAAAATATGTGTCATCCTACGTCAAATTGGTAATTAATTTAATTTTTTTTAGAATGAGTTGACTTTAGTACCTTACGTAACGCTGTAATAGAAATAAAATATTATGTTATCAGCCCAATTGCAAGAATTATTTTCGGGGTTAGGTTTGATTGAAGATACTGTCCCTATCAATGGTGGTAGGTTTGTAAAAAAAAATATATAACATGACGTGGATAAAATAAAGAAGATTATTTAATATTAAATCTAGAAATTGAAAAAAGAATTATGATCAATTCAGAAAGATCAATTGCCCACATTTACAAAATCCTACTTTATCTTTGAGAAATGAGAATTATCTTTCAATTTTAACTTGATATCATAACATGACACCCTTTCAGAAGTTTTTAATGGGCAAACTGCGATTATTTTATTAAAACTAGTATTTCGATATATGTGTTGTTTGTTTGTATAATTCGTTTTTTTTAAAAAAATAACGATAAAATTAAAAAATATAATGTTTTCGTAAACAAGTCATTATAACGCATTAGATATACCAATTTTATTATTTTACAAAGACGAATGACAATTTCGTAAATAAAAAAAAATATCAAATGACACAATTAGAGCAAGCATTATATATAACTATGCGTACATCTTTAGTATATTAATTATAATAATCACATGTTAATCACACATTTCAACATTATTGCACATTGCATTTTTTTAACTTCATTTGTCATCATACATATCTTGCTCTCAATTCAATCAGGACCCATCGAATATGAAATTCAATTTTTTTTT
>NW_027353811.1:0-1047 GCF_012295235.1 Primulina huaijiensis
TAAAAATCATATCTCCCTTGTTTCTTATTAGAAAATTACAAATTTGTTATCAAATCTAAGATACCAGAGAGTGCTACAAATCATATGTTGAACAAATTTCTAGAAAACCAACCGATAAGTTGCATAATTTTAAATAACCGAGGGTGATGGGTGTTGTGACACACTTCGACAAAAGAAAACCGATCGACCCTCGACTTAACCGTTATAACCATCGACTCCAACCTATTAACACCATCTCACCATCGTGTACAGCCCTTTGAAACACAAAAACCGGCAGCCCCCTTGCAACCAATCATAAAAACGCGAGCAAGGCTAGGAAAGAATTGCAAGATTCATGCCAAATTATATAAAAATGCAACCACAAGGTGACTCATGCAATTTTTCATATAAACTCATAGATATCTACATATTATCAGCGTGTATGAAGAGAAAACGAAAGTATAGGCGTGCCTTGATGTATTATGAACGAAAACTTAAAGTATTCCATGCCGGGAAGGCGCCGGAGAAGCGGGGAAGAAGACTTGTTTACAAGAAAAAGGGAGAAACGAAGCTTCAGCAGCAACTTTTCATGAAAATGGTTGATGGAAGGTGGGGGTTTCGGCTGATGGAGTGATTTAGGGTTAAGGAGTGTTTAAGTTTAATTTAATTGTAGTTTAGGTGGTTTAAAATATGCACTAATGGGCCTCCAGTGAAAATAAAAATGTTTTGAGCCCACTAAACTTAAAAGTAGGCCCAACAAGCCCGACCATACTGTCGAAAAATATTTCGTGTTGGCAAGTTTTTGAAAATATTACCCGAACCCTCAAAAAGTCCCCACATCGATAAAAATTACGTACCAGTTAAAAAATATGCTCCGACGGGTAAAAATACCCAAGAAAGCCCATTTCTTGAAAAATACATTTAAAACAATTTATATTAATTAATAGAAATCAATTGTGTAATTAAAATAATTTCCTGATAATTCCCCGGTCTTTGTTTCTCGTTCGAGCGCGAAATGTAACTAAAAATCCTAATGCATGAAACTTTAAATAAATCATGAATTAAAAC
>NW_027353812.1:0-1047 GCF_012295235.1 Primulina huaijiensis
TAAATTCGGTATATTTGTTCAGTTTTATATTTTATATTCTAACTCTTGGTCGACGCTTCCGGTTTCAAAAACCAAATCAGACGGATTCAAAACAAAAAATCGAATCAAACATTATATTATCGAATACTTTGATATTTGTACGTGCATGGGTATTTGTTTATTTATAATTTATAATTATTATTTATGATACCCCATAAGAGTTCGGGTCATGAATGACCCGAGATATTATATGGATAGTCCAAAACAGAGTATATGTGCATGAGGATTTCTTCAGCAGCCGGGCAGGTGAGTGCTCGAGACATTTTCTCCCCGGGCTACCAGGAGCTCGGGCTCTCATGCAAGCTCCCGAGAGCTTTTACTCGGGATACCTCAAGAAACGCACCATACTCGAGTGTATTAGTATGGGCTATCTTATGCTTGGCAATCATTTCTGTCAGAACAACATGGGTTACTGAGAAGGGTATGGGCTACCTTATGCTTGGCAATCATTTCTGTCAGAACAGCAGGGTATGGGCAGCCGCCTTACCATACTTATCAGGTGGACACTGAAAAGAAGGTAATGATGAGATCTCCTTCTATAAATAGCAGGTACCAATTTCATTTACGCCGGGGGTTGGAGGGATTCTGAACTTGAACACTCACGTATATCACCACATATACAAACATTTTTACTCTTCTTCACCTGCTGACTTAAGCATCGAAGTGGCCACGTCGGACATCCCTCTGACGCCCATTCACGAGTTCATTTCGTTGTCTGTATGTCACGGTGGAAGCCATAGTTCACAGATATATCACCTTTCTCAATTTCCTAAAATATAAGTCTCTCATCATCCGGTGGATTGCCCACACATTACATACCCAGTTCACCCGGATAGCATCACTTATATTATCTATACTATTCTATACTGTATTATTAAGTGTGAGATCCCTAGAGTAACTAGCTTAAAGGACATCAAAATATTTAATTTCATAATTATCTTTCTTACCCTACTAAAAGCCTCGTCAAGTCACTCCATATTTTACATAGAAAAACATTCAAACAAAACT
>NW_027353813.1:0-1047 GCF_012295235.1 Primulina huaijiensis
TTTCATCAAAAATGATATCCCTTGTATTGAAGCATCTCGGTCTAGTGGCTTCTAAATTCCATACCTTATATCCTTTGACTCCATCTGGATAACCTATAAAGATACATCTCAAGGCCCTTGCATCAAGTTTGTCTTGCTTTACATGAGCATATCCTAGACAGCCAAATACTCGAAGATGTGAGTATTCTGCTGGAGTCCCTGTCCAAAGTTCCATTGGTGTTTTAAAATTGATTGCACTTGAGGGACAGCGATTGATTAGATAACAAGCTGTATGAATAGCTTCTCCCCAAAATGATTTTGGAAGTCCTGCACTTACAATCATGCATCTGACACGTTCTAGCAAAGTGCGATTCATTCTTTCTGCTACCCCGTTTTGTTGTGGATTACCAACAACTGTTCTGTGTCTAGTAATCCCCTTCAATCTGCATATCTCCTTAAATGTTTCTGAGAAAAACTCCAGCCCATTATCTGTTCGAAGATGCTTAAGCTTTAGGTCCATTTTGTTTTCAGTAGCTTGTAACCATTCTTTAAATTTCATGGCAGCTTCATCCTTTGTCTTTAATACGTACACCCAAAGTCTCCTTGTATAATCATCTACTATGGACATGAAGTACCTTCCTCCCCCATGCGTTGCTGTTTTTGATGGCCCCCAAAGGTCCGAATGGACATATTCTAAGGGCCTGGTTGTCGTGTGTTTCCCTTGGCCAAACTGAACTTTCTTAGCTTTTCCTAGTACGCAATTCTCACAGAATTCCAAGCCTTGAATTTCATCTCCGCACAATAGATTTTCCTTGGACAATTGCATCAGTCCCTTTTCACCCACGTGGCCTAGCCTTAGGTGCCAAAGGCTAGCTTTGTTTGCTGTCTGCTGTGCCATAGCAGCTCCTCCAACAACCGTGTTTCCTTGTAATATATACAGGGAGTTTTCTTGATAGCTTTCATGACAGCTAGAGATCCCTTCATTACTTTCATAGTTTCATTCTCAGATTTGAACGTGAGACCATCACTGTCAAGTGTTCCGAGAGATATTAGATTTCTTTTCAATTC
>NW_027353814.1:0-1050 GCF_012295235.1 Primulina huaijiensis
TTCACAGGATAATCATCTGTAAGTTGACTTATGGATAATAAGTTCCTGTTTAGATTTGGTACATGTAGAACATTATTTAAAGGTAGAACTTGAGAATTATTTTTAATTTGAGTATTGCCGATAGATTTAATTCCCAGCATCGTACCATCTCCTATCAACACTGAGTCATTACCAAAATATGGTCGTTTATTTTTTAACATACCAGCGTTACCTGTCATATGATGAGATGCACCTGTATCAGACGTCCACTCAGTATCAAAGACGGTGTTGTCGAGGGTGAGAGCAGCCAATGCTTTTGGGACTTCATCTTGAGTTTGCGTGTAATTGGAGAGATGCCAACAGATTTTTGCAACGTGTCCTGTGATCCCACAAATTTGGCAGATTGCATCTCGGTACATTTCTCTTTCCGTCGGTGTCATTCGGCGCTGTCCAGGAGGAGGAGGCCTTTGAATTTTGGAGTCTTGTTTGTTGTGTTGTTGGCTGAAATTTTTGGTTCCATGGTTGGGATTCTGGTTATGTGCTTGAAAGCCACGGCCATTGGAGTTGAAATTGTTTTGAGATTTGCGGTTGACGGAACCAAGTTGCTTTTGTCCGTAGAAGGCTACTTGATGAGTTGATGTGTTGATAGTGAACCAGTTTTGACGTTGTTCATATCCTTGCAGCAGTGACACCATCTCGGTATATGATGGACGTGGTGGTTTTAGCATGGTTGTGGTGAAGGACTCATATTTTGGTCCTAAGCTTGTGAGAAGAGAAAATACCTTGACTTTGTCGGTGACTGGATTTCCTATTGCTGCCAAGTTGTCGCAAATGCTCTTGAATTTGCGAATATGTTCTCCAATGGTGGTGTTATCATCTTTGCATAGATACGTCAATTGTTGGCGAAGGGTGAATTCTCTTTCTTGAGAGTCTTGTGCATATGCTTCCTTTAGGGCATCCCATACAGATCTGGCTGTGTCTTGTCCAATAGCAAGACCAAGAGCTTCTTCAGATAGAGTTCCAATAATCCATCCACGAAGAAGCCGATCCGATTTCCTCCATTCTGCGATT
>NW_027353815.1:0-1051 GCF_012295235.1 Primulina huaijiensis
GCCATAACCATCGACCACAGATGGAATCAAATACACCTGAGAAGCCACACTGAGTCTCAATCTCCTATTATAACAGAAAGTACGCCATCCAATCAGGTTAATCCTGGAGCGGGTGTGGAATTTCTGGTAACCAACACAAATGGAGAGAAGTCTTGAATTGGGAAATCCAGAAAGGGGAAATTTGAGAAACATCTGGCAACAGCCCGCACTTGTACTATTGAGCGGAACGCTCAAGTTTATGCACCGTCTCCACAACTTCACACTAGTAGAAGACAGACAAGAAACAACAAATATTTGTTACTTGATTCCTGGTAAATCGTTTGAGATTCATTTTAAACATGTCACCTTGCATTAAAGATTTGTTCGTGCTACATGAACCGTCTTCTCAGCTAGGTGGCCAAAGGGATTTGACATTTGGGGTTGCTAGCAGTACTTTTTTCAACTTTCTTCTTCAGGGTTAAATCTGGAGGTGGATAACACACGGATCACCGAGTCTTCTTGATGGGATTTATGTCCTGATTTGTAATTTTATTACCCATATAGTTTACTCTTTTCGATGTATTGTTGCAGCGAATCATTTCTCGTCTCTTCTTTCAAATGATATCTTGTCATTGTTATGAAACACACAAATCGGAATCCATCAAGAAGAATCAAAAATCGAATTGATAATCATAGGCTTTATTACTAGTAAATACTTAACATCACAAATATGATCTAAAACATATTAAAAGACAATAAATAACATGTGTTAGTTGAACCACCGAATTCGAACTAAGTCTACAAACTCCGATTCTCGAAATCAAAATCAAGATTAACAAATTGTTTTGACATAGAGATCAACCATCATTTCATTGTCCCAGCGCCTGGCAACCTGAAGTAGGAGTGATTTTCTAAAATATGAATATATTTTTACCCGGGATAATACCCATTTTCGTCCTTATTGTTTAACGTTTTTCTCATTTTAGTCCCTCTTCATTTTTGACTGCTTAAGTAATCCTTCCTGTTATCAAAATCTTCCCGAATTGGTCCCTGTCGTTATGTTGACGTTAAG
>NW_027353816.1:0-1053 GCF_012295235.1 Primulina huaijiensis
GCGACAGTATTACCCATCCACTGAGCCTTGGCCTTACAAATCATCATATATTCTCAAATTTGACATATCCTATACCTTGTCGCCTTCCATTGTTCTCAAGTATTACGTTATGATTGCTTTGGACTCCAGGCTCGTTATGCTCATGTACCATACTAGATCTGACAAATTTAATTGATTTTAGACTGTCTTTTTCTAGCAGAGGTTTAGTTTGTGCTTCAAAGGTGTTGCACTCATTGATGCTGTAACCTAGCCTGGTTCTATTTCCGGCCGGTTTTTGCATCTCATGCATCCTTTCAAGAGAAGCAGAAAACTTGTTCCATGTGTTGATTGTGTTCACCAACCGTTTATTTTCTTTTTAACGTAGCATGGAACAATCTACGCAGGTCATCATTCTCAGCCGCTAGTAGACTTATCTTCATTTTCAAACCGTCAACCTCCTTTTGCTGCGAGCAGCTTGAGAGTGTTAACTTGTTTTTTTAATCCCGTTTTTCTGCTTTAGCTTCAACGAAATGATGCGATAGTCTCTTAAACTCATTCACCATGTCGTGTAGTGTTGTGACAAGATCTTCTCGTGTCAATTCAATAGATTCGAAGTCAAATACTATTTCATCCGTGGATTCTGAGTCTTCATCAGCCATGAGACATTTTACTATCTCATCGTCGCTTTCACTCGTACATACCTCGAAGATGGACCTTTCTGAATCTGAGTCAGCCCACTTGCTTTTATCTTCCTCTGCAATCAAAACTAGTTGGTTTTTCTTTTTGGTGAACTTTTTGTCATCTTTGGACCATCTCCTATTAACCGGTCTCTTTTCATCTTTCTTCAGCCTGTTTCACTTTGTAATAAAATTTCCATTCTTTCCACAATTAAAGCAAGTTTGACCATCATCTATATGGTACTTTTTAAAATAAGATTTAGTCATCTGAGATTGATTTTTACGCATAAATTTACTAAACTTCTTGATAAATAGGGGCATGACTTCATTGCTCAGTTGCTCATCCGATTTTTTACTTGTGGACTCTTCGACCGGAAGAGTCACTGCGGTAGCTGCC
>NW_027353817.1:0-1053 GCF_012295235.1 Primulina huaijiensis
AACCATAACAGCGGACTATTGCACTCGATAAATAATAACTTGGACAGTACGAATGAGGGTTGTTCAGTTAATCATCAAATGATCACTCATTTATATGAATGGTCATCTTCATGCCTTACCAATAAAACATGGCGTTTATATCACACATGTTAGTCTCAAACTCAAGCAACATTTATCCTTATTTTAGGCGGTTGAATCAACTAAGAACTTATTTAGAATATACGGTACACTTCCTATAAGTTTCATGATCTTATATTGAGAGGCAGAGTTCATGGTACCTATTATATATTCAAGTACTTTATCTATGTAGCTTGTATGTGTATATAGATAATGTCATAATTGGATAAAACCGTAAAGTATTATTAAAATAAAAATTATTTTTACATAAGAATAAATAAAACCCAAATAATAAGTAGGCTCGTTTGACATATATTCTAACAAATATAAACATTATCAATTGCAACAACGATATGGGCATAATTGGGTTCTCTTTATCTTGCACAGTGCCAATTTTTTGGGGCCTTGTTGTGACTTGACCAGTGATTATAGATTCGATTCTCCCTACCAATATTTTCTAATGCAATTTATCAAACTAAAGTGATGTCTAAGTTACTGCATCAATGTGATTTATTTAATTAGCAATTTTTAAATATCAGTAGCACGAGTCATTGTTCTTTCAGATTTCAGTAATGTCATTTTGTTATATATTAATATTTTATAAATTTCTACAATTTATGAAAATATAGATTATGTTAGAAGTATATCTAACAATTTTCAGTAGTTTTTTATAGTTTTCTTTGTTTATGACATTGTATTTGTTCAGAAAATCCTAACGAATTGTTAAATTTAATATCTATAATAGTTGTATTTTTAGAAGTTAGATTTTATCATTTTTACGTAAATTGATGAATCTTTACACTTGACATGTCCATAACTCAAAGTATTGTGCAAACAATAAAGAGTTTAACTTTAATATAGCATATATCGAACATAATTATGGAATACTTATATATGAGTCGTTAAAGCACATTTTCATCAGTTGAAGTATGTCTA
>NW_027353818.1:0-1053 GCF_012295235.1 Primulina huaijiensis
CTCGACAACTCAAATAACTGAAGGTCTGATAACCAGCCAAATAACCAATAACAATTATAAGTATTGTGTCGACCTACTAGCCGACCTACCTAAGTATTCTTATTTAACCAAGTGGAAATTCCATATTCGGAGCTCCTAAGTTGAGCTCTCGAGAAAGCCTTGGTTGCTCATTACGCGTTAGAAGGGTTCGGGTATCAGATGGGCTCCCACATTCAGATACAAAATTCTCCTATCTAAGGAATGAATATCACCAATATATGATTCAATATTATCTAAAATTCTGAACATCTAGAGTCTTATAAGGAATGAATTCTAATTAGGAAAGAACTTTATTCACATTGTAACTCTTATCTCATACAGTACTCTATTATTTTTCATATTTCTTAACTTGAGTGTCGGAGAAGATATGTTAGAAAAACCTTATGGCCTATTTCTCGAATTCTTGCTTGTGTTTTCATACCACTTTTAGGTTCGAGCCGACCACTTGGAACACATCCCGACCCCTCTACAGATATCATTATCTTTATCAACATCAATTGGTGTCTATTAGAGTTCTATCCAATTCTAGTTGATCGTTCTTGGACTTACTAGATGATCATGCATGCACAACAAGTTACTCACGCCTCATGCAAATTTGTAAATGCAAGAGTATTTACGTGGTTCGGCGGAAATCGCCTACATCCACGGGAGGGCAACAAATCTTTATTGATCAAGATGGATTACAAGTGCAGAGCTTTTATAAACCAAAAGAATACAAAAGAAAAGAAGCTAAAATTCTCTCTGATTCTTGGAGTTCCTTCCTCTCTTTCTCTATCTTTCGAGTCCCTCTGTCTTTTTCCAATTGTAAGTGTGAAGTCTCTCCTGTGTTCTCTCTTCCGCCTTTTATTTAACCGCATTGATTTCCATTGGTTGATTCCCAAGTTTGTTCTCCATTGTAGTTAGATTCCAACCAACCCATCAATTGCCCGGTAGTTGTGCTGGGCCCTTTTCCATATGCCAACTTGAGAGACACACCTTCACAAATCTCCACCTTGTCTCCAAGATTGGCTACTC
>NW_027353819.1:0-1054 GCF_012295235.1 Primulina huaijiensis
GAGAGAGAGAGAGAGAGAGAGAGAGAGAGAGAGAGGGAGAGAGAGGGTTTCTCTAATAAATTAAATCATAAAATTCAAGATTTGTAATAATCTTGAAAAAGAATTAAAATATAATTTGAAATAAACTTGTTTTCAAATTCATGCCTGTTTGAATACCAATCTAGAACCGGCCTTCAATTCAAAGTTGAATCTCAAATCCATTTATATGCCAAGTGTCGGTCAAAATATGTCTTGTTCGCTATATACACACAGAAACTAATATGAGGAGGCGCTCTCTACTCTCGTCTAGTCTTAGTCTTGGAAATTCAATTTGTACATCATCGAAATTCAAACAAGCACATTCGGACAATTGTACATTGCATTCACACTGTCCTAAAAGCAAACGAAAGAAGTACTAAAAATATGGACATACATTACAACCATTGATTAAGACTACAATATTTGCTCTTTTCTGAGTACAAAAAATCACTCAGTAAAAATAGCTTTAAAAATTACACACTTTTGTCACCGACTCCCAAAATACATGTAAAAAAACAAAACAAAACAAAACAAAAGTTCAAAAAAATAAAAACAAGATGGACATAATATACAAAAATATTGTGCACCTACTATTTCAAGACTCAGCTAAACTAAAACATGCAGTCTGAGTAAGGGTCGTAACGTCTTCGATTTAACTCCAATAAGCTGCCATACGTTCTATCGGAAACTCCCACAAACAAAGCTTCAGTATCAGGACTGAAGGAAATTCCTGCAATTTCTCCAAACAGATCGATCTCTTGACCCCTAGAGTAGTCGGAACTAGTGTCAAAGATGTGAACAAAGTCTGCTGGTTCAGCCATCGCCATGAAACGGCCATCTGACGTGAAACGAATGGTCCTGATTGCACCCATTCTTCCTTTAAGTATGGCAAATGACTCTGATAAGTTTCTTATGTCCCATAATCGGCATGTAGTGTCCTGGTTTCCAGTAGCCAGGACCTGGCCGTTTGGATGCCAAGCAGATGCAAACGAATAATCAAGGTGACCCTTTAGATTGCTAACAACCTGCATCATGA
>NW_027353820.1:0-1054 GCF_012295235.1 Primulina huaijiensis
TTTGATGGGTAGAGATAGGAGTTTCTTCTGTGAACTTTCAGAGGTACTGAAATCCATCATATGCTGTACATTCAATTTATTTCTTCATTTCGTTTAAATGACCATTTATTTGTTCCATTAGACAGTTTTCCCCTGCCAAGCTACAAGAGGATGACATGTTGACCGGGAGGGATTCGCGGTGGTCTCTGACTGGTGGCGTTTCCTTGTCATCTGTCTACTGCTGCAAATAAGCTTCAGAAGATGTATATAGGAGGATATCAAGATGAATCTATTCGAACATGGGATGCCACTTCTCCAGTTCTGTTACTTGTTTCTGTTTTACGATTGAAGGTTAGCGCAATGCTTTCTTAATGGTATTGGTTCAGCATCTATGATCATTATGTATTGATATATTGATAGAAAGTTCATTGATCAAGTTTACAGTATTATACTTGTTAACAACAACAACACATTTTACTAGCAGCTAGAAGGAATTCAAGTTTCTGGTGCAAGTTCAGTAATATCAGCACTGGACTTTTCTTCTATCACCTTGACCTTAGCTGTTGGCAACGAAAGCGGAGCGGTAAGAATTCAGTCATTTTCTATGTTTCTCGGGCGTTACTGAAATAGATAAAAATAGTGATTCATATATTTTCATTTATTTGTTAGGTTTTCATATATATACTTCAAGGCAATTCTAACAAAACAATCTTGACCATGATAACTGAAACCAGTCGCTATGGTATTTTTTCCCAAATATTAATTTTCTGCCATATTTTGATTTATGATTATTTGTGTTTCTAGACTTCTGAGCGGTTGTGTAAGCTAATGGATCAGCATTTTCTCGTACTTCTTGTTGTCTAATTACCTTATACCCCTAGCTTACATGGATTTTTTCTTGTAAAATATGATTTATCTTGGTTTTTTCAAAAATATTTTCTAATTTACTTTTAAGCAATAATGATGAAACAGAATATGACAATCTGTTATCAGGAAACCAATATGATTGCGAAGGTACTTTGCGATTGAGTTATACAAGAAAATAGGAATTTAAACATGGCCAAATGAAAGAAAC
>NW_027353821.1:0-1054 GCF_012295235.1 Primulina huaijiensis
AATTCAGTGAAACTAGGAGATGATAATTTCCTCCTATGGCAGCTTCAGATTCTCGCCGGTATTCGGGGATTGGGACTTGAGATATTCATTCTTGAAAATCCCCCTATTCCTACTAACATCATCTCCGAAGATGGGTCAGACGATACCATCAATCCTCTTTTCATTTCTTGGTGTCGCCAGGACCAACTCTTGTTCTCATTTCTGCTAGCCTCCATGACCGAAGCTGTGCAAGCCCAGATGATTGGTTGCATCACCTCATCCCAACTCTGGACTCGAGTCTCACGACTCTTTGCAACCAGATCAAAAGCTCGTGTTATGCAATACAAATTGCAACTCCAAACACTGAAAAAAGGCACACTAAGCATGAAAGATTATCTCAGTAAGATGAAGGGATACATGGATCTTTTAGCTGCATGTGGACATCCCGTTACAGACGAGGATCAGATACTTTACGTTCTTGGTGGTGTAGGCATGGAGTATGATTCCGTAGTAGTGCACGTCACCTCAAGAGTAGACACTTTATCTCTACCCGAAGTTGGCGCACTCCTGTTATCTCATGAAGGAAGACTTGATGCCTACAATCTCAATGCTAATAACACATCAAACTTCGTCAATGCAGCCACTCTCTTTCATCAAAAGAAGAGTGAAACCCAACAATCCTTTCAAAACTCTCGAGGACGTGGCCGTGGCAGAAATTCCAGAGGGGGTCGACGAGGATGGCATAACAACAATGGACGTCCAATATGTCAAATTTGTGGAATACCAGGGCATGTTGCTGAAATATGCTACTACCGTTTTGAAAAAGATTTTGTTCCAAAATCTCGACAGCCATCACAAAACCTCAACAGGTCTCCTCTGTCAAATTTACCAGCAGCTGCTCTTGCCACTGCCTCCTCTGAGTCAGCAACTGAAGATTGGTGGTACCCTGATTCGGGTGCCTCGCATCATGTTACAAACGAGCTTGGAAATCTCACCCTTGGGACAGAGTATTCTGGTAATGGTAAAGTCCAAATGGGGAATGGTGCAGGTTTGTCGATCTCACATATTGGACACT
>NW_027353822.1:0-1055 GCF_012295235.1 Primulina huaijiensis
AAAAGTTAAACAAATTATAAAACACTATAAATTATACAAATCTATAATATTTAAATAATTGTTTTAATCAATTATAAAAAAAAAATCAATTTAATATTTTTTTAAAAAAAATATATATTTATTTTTTAAAAAAGGAGCTTGTTTAACCGGAGAACGTCAGTACACTAAGTTATATACATATATAAATAAATAATCTTCCTCCTGTGGCCATCGGAATTCGGAGGTGGCTGCGGACAAATGAAGCTCGTTTGTCCTACACAATCTTGGCTAGAATAATGAGTTTACAGAGTTGTGGTATTAAGGTTAAATTTCCAAGACCCGTCTAAATTTTGGTGTAATTGGACCAGAAGCGTCACCTGTAACGAGAGATTCAGAGGAGAAATGGCAGAAGTGGAGCAGTTTCTTAGCAAGAAAGTTGCTGATCGTTACCTGAAGCGGGAGGTCCTCGGCGAAGGTACATACGGTGTCGTTTTCAAAGCCATCGATACCAAGGTAAGGAATCTATTCTCCTATGTGCTATCCTTCTTTCTTCTTTTTTAAAGTTGTGCATAGGGCTCTAGGGTTTTAGCTATATTTTGGTAGTCTCGGAGTGCCTTGTTTTGAATGCTTGATTATAATATTGGTTGGGAGAAGTAATTTCGGTTCGTTACTTCTGAAGTACTTTCTACTGATATTGGATAGATCAGCTCAAATGTGACGCGGCAAATTGATTCAAGTTTTTGGCTTTGCGCAGACAGGGCAGACAGTCGCTATTAAGAAGATTCGACTGGGGAAGCAGAAGGAGGGGGTGAATTTTACCGCATTAAGAGAAATTAAATTGCTTAAGGAGCTTAAGGATGAAAATATTATCGAGTTAATTGACACCTTCCCCCATAAGGGGAACTTGCATCTCGTGTTTGAGTTCATGGAGACAGATTTAGAAGCCGTTATCCGGGATAGGAATATAGTTCTTTCCCCAGCTGATATAAAGTCATACATTCAGATGACCTTGAAGGGACTTACATTTTGCCATAGGAAATGGGTCCTGCATAGGTGCATTGTTGTTCCATGCATTT
>NW_027353823.1:0-1055 GCF_012295235.1 Primulina huaijiensis
CCATCCCATTATTAATAAAATCTCTTGTTTAGTTTCAAAAAAAAATAAAAATGTAAGATACACAAATATACGAGCAACTTATTATTATTCTTATAATCTAACATGTATGTTTATATCTCATCACAACAACTAGCTTCATCATATTTAAATCTTTATCTTCCAATATCTCTTATCATATCTTAGATAAATCACCAAAAATATATTCATTCGTCAAATCTTCAAAATTCTCCAAGAATCATTTCAAAACTTACAACCAAATATATTTAATCAAATAAATCACACACTCAAAAAAAAAAAAATACAGTCTAACACATCCATTCGTTTATTTAATTTATTCAAAAAAATGGAATATGAAGTGGCTCAATATTCATACACTACCATGAATTAAATAACTACTATTGAATTGCAAAAGATGTGGCCGACTTATCCTCAAATTGATTAAGCCAAACAAACGTTTAAACTTTTAGATCTCACTGCCCACCTTCCATAAAAGATTGTGCTTCATGTCCTGAAGAGAAAAGTAGAGCAAAATAGATGACCATCGCCTCAAAAGTACAAGATATATACAAATGTGTGTGTACACACAGATGCGACGAGTACAATATCAGTCTTCAAAAAAAAAATTGAAATTATTCGATTTAATTGTCTCAATACTATGCGATAGGTGTGAGCAATGTGTCGATTTCGAAAGAAAGAAATCATATAGTGGTAATTGGAGAAGGCTTGGATTCAGTGGAGTGGACTTGGCCAACTCCCTGAGGAAGAGATTGCAACTCGCAGACATTGTGAGCTTTAAAAGCGTGAATGCAGCAGCATTTGTTGTGGATGAATCGGGTCTATCGAAACACGACTTTGAGAGACAAAACGTTTTAGCCACCCAACGCATGAAATCCGAATTTTACACCACATTTGTGACCCGAATCCGAATAATTGCACCATATTTTTCATCGGAAAACACTTGAAATCCACTTTATCACGTGTGTTCTCTTTTTTTTCCCCCTCTGGGTATTGACTCTTTAATGGAGTATGATTATGTATATTAGTACATTACGCAT
>NW_027353824.1:0-1055 GCF_012295235.1 Primulina huaijiensis
CAGTTTAAACACAAGCTAAAAGCTTTAAACTGTTCAGTTTTCTTAGCGAATGATTATTTCGAGTATATTTCGCTTGGTATAAAAATCAAACTCGATTTAATTCATCGGTAATAATAGTAGGTATATACAAAAATATTCTTATTTTCATAAATAAGAACGTTTAGAATTTATTCACTGAGAAAATAATGAATTTTATGGCTAATTGATATCAATTCCCTATATTTTAATCCTCTAAGGGGCGAGACACAAATTAAAAATAATAGGAATCTTAAATTTGGTATGTTTCTAGAATATATATTCCTACAATTTTTTTCACAAATTTAAGTGCTTCAAATATACAGATGTTGAAAATTATAAGTTTTAGAGTTTGACAAAATGATCAGTAACAGAACTGAAGACCCGAACTGAAAGAACATAACTGGTCTCAGATTAGAAGGAAACTTATCGGACTGAAATATCCCAAGTAAAACTGAAGTAAATTAACTAAAGTTCACAAAAGTATTAGTAAGTCTCAATATGATGAATCAAAGATTGACAAAATGAATGATACCAGAACCGAATAGCAGAATTGAATGTAAACTGGTATAACGTAACTGAAAACTGAACTGAAGATATAAGAGCATTCAAATTGAAAGGACATCAGATAGAACTGATTTTCAAATAGACAAGCTCAACTGATCAGTCAACCAAAAGTTGTAAGACTATTGTCAAATAATATATTAAATATTTCTATATGGACTGAAAAACTGGGTCGTGAGGATTTCAGGACAATTGACATAATTAAAATTCGAGTTTCATACGTAGGGATGACAATGGAGCGGGGCAGGGGCGGGTTTGCCATCCCCATCCCCATCCCCGAATTCCATCCCCACCCCCATACCCGCCCCAATTTTTCGGGTTCGGTGAATCCCCAAACCCGAAACTTCGGAGATCAACTTCCCATCTCCGATTCAAAAATATTAATATGGCAAGTCGACGACGGATTCGGAGATTTTTTCAAACCAAAACTAATTATTATCTATTATTATTAGAGATAATATTAATATTAATATCAA
>NW_027353825.1:0-1056 GCF_012295235.1 Primulina huaijiensis
CTGTTTTCTTATTATTATTAATGTTGATAAACTTACTGTAGGTTCAAAAACGTGGCTCTGTGGGGAGAACTGTGGATGTCACCCGTTACAAGGGGTATGACGAGCTTAGACACGACCTTGCCCGCATGTTTGGCATTGAAGGTCTGCTAGAAGATCCACAGAGAACCGAGTGGAAGCTTGTATATGTAGACCATGAAAATGACATATTACTTGTCGGAGATGACCCATGGGAGTAAGTATCGATTGTAACTTCTCTTCTGATGTCAAACTTTTTATAACGCTTTCCAATTACGACAGGGAGTTTGTGAGCTGCGTTCAAAGTATAAAGATCCTATCATCTGCTGAGGTGCAGCAAATGAGTTTGGATGGCGATCTTGGTCAGATGCCTATCCCGAACCAAGCTTGCAGCAGGACCGATAGTGGTAATGCATGGAGAGGACAGTATGACAACAATTCAGCCACTTCGTTTAATCGCTAAACAATCTGAAGTTTGATATTGTCTATGTTCTTGCTGTTCAACTTATGTTCGTTCTTTCCTACTACCAGGAACAATTGGCAACTTGATCATGCATGAAGTAAGTTAAATTTATTTGTTTATCCTCTGGACAAAGACCACAGTCCCAAAATAGCGACTTCCCTGTAGTTCTTAAGTCGACTTCTTCACGGTAGAGGCACTGTTGTATAATGATTCGGTTAATTGTATAAAAGATCACCTTTACCTGAACAGGGTGTATTAAATGTAAATTTGATGTCTTACTTAGGCTTAGACATAGCATATGCTATTATGTAAGAGAGACAATGTATAGCTTTGTGAACTCAATGATAGTTATAAAGCCGCTCATATTTAGAGGTTTAGCTAAATTTATTTAAAAAACTTAATAAATTATTATAAGTTATGAGGTGTATGATTTTATTTTAAAATAATATGCTACATTTTTTGGATAAACTTATTTTAAACAAATTTAAAATATTGTTTTTTTGGTGGATGAGATGTTTTTTTATTGTTATAATTACCAAAAAAATTATTGTGTTATTAAAGTAATTCAAAGCAGTTAT
>NW_027353826.1:0-1057 GCF_012295235.1 Primulina huaijiensis
TTCATCCTGATAAAATTTCAAAAACCAAAAAATAAAAGGAATCAGGATTGCCTAATTAAGCCCATTAGTGAAACATAATATAGAGAGTTATTTAATAAAATTAAGCTCCTGCAGAAGCAAATGATATACCAGCAATCGAGCCAAAAAAAATGAAACTCACAAGAATCAACAATTTTATAGCTCTGGTTCGCAGAGTTCTCCTCTTAATCATGTCACACACTCTTCCGGGTGTCCCTGAAACCACTTGAACTCCATGTTCTAGTTTTCTAATATCCTCGCCCACACTTTTACCTCCAATACAAGCATGTGCTTGTACATTTATATAATCGCCAATAGCCAAAATTACTTTCTCGGTCTGAGCTGCCAGCTCTCTTGTAGGCGACAATATCAAAGCCTGGACCCTACCATAAGGAATAAATTAAAAGGAAATAATCAATGAATAGGATGCTCAACACAAAGGCTGGCTAGTCAGTTGAATTTTACAATAGAACCAATGGAAATAGATATGCCTTTACTCATGCTTTTGAATCCCAACTATAGATTATAATTACTTTCAAGAACTTCCCAAGTAAAGCTGAATAATATAAGTCAAAGAATATGGGGAGCTTAAAGGTTGTAAATTTTAACCAAAGGTTCAAAAGAGTGCGACGTGTATCAGCCACATGAATCAAAGTAGCGAGAAAAAACATTTATAAGCACAATCTCGGACTATGGAAACATTATGACAGAAACCCGGAAACTGAGTTCTACTAAAAAGAAGAAAAAAACGTACAGGCATAGCAAGATAAAAGTAATATCAGAACCATGCAACAATACGACACTAACTACAACGCACAATACAAACGAAGAAAGAGACAAAAGAGCAGGACCGAAACCATACTCCGAGGACTTGGTATCGACAATTTGGCAAACAGCAAGCGCAATCATGGAAGTCTTTCCCGTGCCAGATTGCGCCTGAGCTATGACGTCACGGCCGGTGATTATTGGAAGCACGGCTCGCTGCTGTATAGCTGAGGGCTTCTCGAATCCGTAGTTGTAGATGCCTCTGAGTAAATCA
>NW_027353827.1:0-1057 GCF_012295235.1 Primulina huaijiensis
TTGTCGTAGGCCTTTTTTCTTGTAGTGGAATTTCTTATTATCAAAGAATGTCTAACAAAATATGAGATAGCATCTGGCTAAACAGTGAATTTCATCAAATACTATATATCTTTCACCTCCAATGTCTCTTCTAAAATTAACAAAATCATTTGTTAGACTTTAGGTGTGGGCCATACCATTGATCATGTCAAATACCTTGGCCTTCCATCTCTTAATAGAAGGAACAAGTCGGCAATCTTTTTGTTTCTTAAGGAGAAAAGTTGTATTCGTATGAAAGGCTGGAAAAATAAGATGTTGTCAAGAGCTTGCAAGGAGATTCTTCTTAAATAGTTTGTTTAATCTCTTCCAACCTATGTTATAGTGTTTTTGGTCTTCTTTTGTTTCTATACGAAGAGCTATAAAGAATGATGAATCTTTTTGGTAGGGAACAAATGGAAGTCAAAGAGGTTGTTTACGATGGAAAAGTTGGGCTAAACTCTGTCAAAGCAAAGCTAGCAGAAGGTGGTTTGGGGTTTTAACGCATTCATAATTGCAACATAGCCTTGCTAGCGAAGCAAGGGTAGAAACTTGTCATTGGTCCACTTTCTTTGATGTTGCATCTGCTGAAAGCTACTTACTTCCCCGTGGTTATTGCTCGAATTGGTCCTATTCCTAGATTTGGGTGAAGAAGTATTTGTCATCCTAGAATATTATTCTCCAAGGGATGAGGAGACGCATTGGAACAGGATGTCATACCAACATTTGGAAAGATCCCTGGCTTCTTGATCCAACCAACCCTTTAGTTGAGACTGACTGCTGCTCCGAACTTCAACATGCTACGGTCTCGTATCTTGCGAAAGAAGGAAGATATCTTATGGAATGTTGATCTTGTTAAAGTATGATCTGTTTAATGTGAGGGATCAAAAACTGATTTTGTCCATCCCATTGAGCTGGAGAAACTATGAAGATTCTTGGATGTGGGGTGTAATGCGCCGAAAATTCGAAGGTCCACGTAAATCATATGCATGTAAGATATTAAATTCCTTGTGTATTTCAATTAATTATTTTAATTACATAA
>NW_027353828.1:0-1058 GCF_012295235.1 Primulina huaijiensis
TAATTTTTCATTCATTTTCAATATCAATTGCATTGCAATTCAACATGGTATCAGAGCTAGGTTCGAGGAGCTCTTAGGTTTTGAGCAAGTTGCTAACCTTGATCGCTGTCGGCGTTGAAAGGCCTGTTGCACAAGACAAATCTCTGGATTGCGTTTGAATAGTCTCCATCACTACCATGTCTGACGGAAAGAAGGGGGAATCTTCTACTGCCATGGATGAACATGTTGGTAGCAAGATTACCACCACTTATGATAATCCTTCTCTGCAGATCAGTCCTGTCAAACTTGATGGAACAAATTATCTCGCGTGGTCGCGATCATGCTTGCTGTTCATTCAAGCCAGAGGTATGCAGGGCTATATCAATGGGAAAATTACATCGAATCGTGCTGATACTTCCAAATGGGAGTCTGAGAATTCGCTTGTTATGTCGTGGTTAATCAATTCTATACAACCACAACTCGCACGTGGATACCTTCTGCTGGACACGGCACAAAAAATTTGGGAGGCTACTGCTCAGACTTATTCTCAGTCTGGAAATGATGCCCAAATATACGAACTACGGAGGAAGATCCATGAAACCAAACAAAGTGAGATGACAATTGCCCAATACTTTTCTGAACTCAGCAGTTTGTGGCAAGAACTTGACTATTATCAGGATTTTCAAGCCTCATGTCCAGCTGATGCAACAAAGTTTCATACATTGGTCGAAAAGGAACGAGTGTATGATTTTCTAGCAGGGCTGAATGATGTCTTTGATCAAATCAGAGTACAGGTTCTTGGAAAAGACCCTTTTCCCTCCTTACGACATGCATATAACTATGTGCAACAAGAAGAAAGCAGAAGAAATGCTATGATGCCAATTATCTCTAATGAAGGATCAGGTATGCTTGTTGACTCACATACCATCACCACAAAATATAATGCTGCTAGAAGTACAAGTAAAGGAGGTGAAGTACAAGATGAGAAAAAGTGTGAACATTGTGGGAAACCAAATCAC
This sequence comes from Primulina huaijiensis, assembly GCF_012295235.1. Taxonomy (NCBI): domain Eukaryota; kingdom Viridiplantae; phylum Streptophyta; class Magnoliopsida; order Lamiales; family Gesneriaceae; genus Primulina; species Primulina huaijiensis. Next base: position 999 of record NW_027353828.1, read on the forward strand.
ACTAAAGCCACATGCTGGAGTATCCATGGCCGTCCTAAACGAGGTCGTGGTGGTGGAAGA
>NW_027353829.1:0-1058 GCF_012295235.1 Primulina huaijiensis
CATCCCTACTTACACTTTATCATTTTCTATTAGGTAGCAACACGTCTTTGAAAACCACGTTGCTTGTGAATATACCATATTGACACTCTAAATTTCCGTATTTTACCAAAATTTTTGTAGAATTTTGTTGTGACACTCCTTGCACTTTTCTACATAAGCACATAAATGTAAATCCACAATGGAGATGAGTGAGATTGAATAAAAATAAATTATAACATTATCATATAGATTTTCCATGAATTTGATGGAAATGTATAAAATTAAGTAATTAAATTAAAATCAAAATAATAATTATCTTGATTGAGTTAAATACACTATTAATGATCATATTAAACTAACAACGATTACTTGTTTGATTGCTATATTTATTACTTGTTTATGGATATAACTTGAAAATATTTCAAAATAGAACGTCAATCTGCTGCAAAAAAGGGAAAAAAAATTTAACATCATTTTACTTTAACAAGAGAGATTTAGCTAAATATATAGAAGTAGACACTATCACATATGAATCTTATGTTTCAAAATCTTGTATGACACAATTTCGTTGAACATTACAATTTAATGGTTTTTTGTTATATATATAACTTATTACATTTTTTTGGTAATATTATATGATTTATTACATATTCAAGCCCTCCAATTCTAATTTACGGATCTGTCTATGTATGTACATATAACCTGTTTTATGTACAAATATTTTGTCTTTGAGTCCCCGCCGTAGATACAACTATTGTGCAACTCTTGCCGAATACATATACCTAGCAATTCAAAGTTCTAAAAATCGTGAAACGTGACGAATCAATAAAGTCATGTTCTAAGCTTTATAAATTTAAACAAGTTTAGTACAAGATTATACGTGAAAAAATATTTTAATTTTGACTATAATTTTAATTATATCATTTCAATCAATAGATGGACATTTAGGTATTTTTAAGGTTTCTTTATTTAGAAAATTCATATCATTAAATTTTTAAATTTTATATGAACAAAGAAAATAAAAATCAACTATTTTTTTTAAAAAAATATTAATTAAAAATTTTATATAAAAAATTTAC
>NW_027353830.1:0-1058 GCF_012295235.1 Primulina huaijiensis
GAGGATTCATAAAATGCATTCCTATCACCTGCAGTTAAAAAAAAACTAAAAACAATTAGCCTCAATGGTACTTGCACACAGTATGCCAAAGTTCAAAAGTATAATTCCAAAGCATCATTATAATTGCAAAGGGTAAACGAATATCAAGTTCGTTATGATAAAGCATTGCTGATAATCACCAAAAATACCTGAGTAACAAATTCTAAAATCTTTAAGAAAGTGTTGGAAAATACAACCAAGCATCATTTGGAAGTTACAATGTGATTACCAGAGACATTAAGTACTCTTTTCATTGGACTCGAAACAATCACATGCTTTTCATTTTGGAGTCACAGCATGGACAATAGACCAAGTATGAGAACATAGGTGAGTCGTACAACAATAAAAGCAATCAAGAATATATGATGCACAGTAACATATAAAATAAATGTCGAGAGACTGGAAATCAGTCCACTACTCCTTTTCAATTCTATACCATAGCCTCAATGTGGTTGCTATGATCATGTAATTTCAAAATAACCTTTTTTCAGTGTCTTTGACCACCAAAAAAATGTTTGTCATAAATTTTAAGACAGACAGCTAACACCACCTCACTTAGCTCCGAAATTTTTGCATGTTACACTTAATCATCCTGATCTTTTCACAAAGTCAGCATAGGATTTCAAGATTTATTGTTGCAATAAATTAATTCAATTGTTAAGACATTTTTATCAAGGTAGATTAACAGCAAAACTGGATGCAGCAAATTTCTAAGTTAGGTAGAGAATCTAAAAATTCTTTCATCCAGGCAAATAAGTCCATTTTCATCAAGTGGCCATACTCGACTCATATCACGAGTCAACCATTTATACCATTTCAACCGAATGTAGCTACTCTGTTTATTTGAAAAAATATCTGTAGTTGCAAGTATGATGCTACTTATACGGTGAAATCCGCCAACTTCATGCGCATCATAAAGTATTCGCTAAAGAATATATCAATGTCAAGTGGAGTATGAAACCTGGCTGGGGCGATTGGTTGCAGACCCTAGACGGGTAATAGAAATAGAGCTAGTGTTA
>NW_027353831.1:0-1059 GCF_012295235.1 Primulina huaijiensis
AACTCAATAATTATTCTAATTATGCCATATTACCGGATAATTAATCACAGGGTCTTACACTCCCACATTTTGCAAGCTAGAAGTCGAGTACAGCTCAAAGTTAGCTCAATCATATTTCAGAAATTAGGCTTAATTCAGCCAAAACTGTTAGATGTAGTGAGGCTCAACATATCTACATGCACTTCAAAACTAGCCACATCGGCAGTCGACAGACTTATCAAGCAATGATGTTAGATTTACTTTACAACATGATGAAAAAAAAGCTTGTAGAAATGACAATAGGTGCTTGGAAACTTCTTGAAAGAGATTGACAAGTTAACAGAATGAGTTATTTTGAGCAGCCAATCGAATAAAGTACGACACAAAAAATTGTAAGTCCAAATTTTCTTCAAGGCTCTAAAGTGTAAGGTTTTGACGATGTGAGTATGTGAATTTCAATGAAAGGGATAACCATAGAAAAAACAATAAATTCAGTAGACATACTGTGACATCTGGAACACTTGATAATAATCGCGACGGCGACCTCTGGTCATTCGCTCATACCGCCAGCACTGTCCAATAGTAAACCATTTTAGCCAAAGGGAAACAGATTTTCTGAACAGAAAAAAAGATGGAGATATAGAGACATTAGTGTGTACCAGCGATTGGCTAAGCGCGGAGGAGTTCTCTTTTTTTAAAGATCCAACAGACGATGACCTTGAACTATATAAAGAAATTGAAAAAAGTAATTTTTTTTATTTTGTTAAGTTTAAATTTATATAATATCATTGTTAATCTAGCATGGATACTAATGTTTTTTTAACAGCCGCAAATGTCACTCAAGACCGTGCCAACACTTCATCTTCCCCCTTCACTTTGGACTAACTTGAAGAGTAAAACTATATTTATGTTTACTTATTATTGTTTACGTATTTCAATTCTAATATTTTTAACTAAATGTAGTTTTTAACTTTTGCAGGTCCTTTGAGATTGAGGAGTCAACAAAATTATAGTTAGTAAGACTATATTTATGTCTACTCATTTAAATTCTAATATTTGTAAAATTTAGTTTTTAACTTT
>NW_027353832.1:0-1060 GCF_012295235.1 Primulina huaijiensis
GAACAGGTTTCCATAGATTCCGAGGCAGGAATGCGGTATTCACGATACAACATTTTAGCAACAAGCGCGGAAGATTTCTGGAGCTGTCAAAATTTAATCAACAAGGAAGGAAATTAACCACCATCGTGCCAAGCGGAAACATGTTAGCGGGATGGAGAAATATATCAACTGCATTGGAAAAATTGTTGCCTGGGTATCAGCAACCGGATATTAATCAAGTAAATAAAGGTTCGTATCACATGAAGACCATTAGCCACGAGCAGGATGATAGGATGTCACAGAGGAATCAACGTCAAGGTAAGGGAAAATTTCCGGAAGGCAGTGATAGACAATACCCGAGAAAGCCATGGGAGGAAGCACTCATTGTCACAAAAAGAAGAGTAAACATCTCATGGGAAAAAATACAAGATGCCCTTGGGGAAGACACAAAAGGAAAGGTTGAACTCTTTCCGTTCCAAGCGAATAAGGCGGTGTGGTGGCCTAGAAATGCCGGAGAATTAACGTCATATCTAAAACTGAAAAGAGGGTTCTTCGATAATGGGATATCCTTGGAATTCGAGGCATGGAGAGATGACATTAATAAGGCGGATATTGTAGAAAAATGCTGCAATAGTTGGATCAGCATTTACGGGTTATCTTGGAAATTATGGACACCGGCAAATTTTAAAATCATCGGTGACATTTGTGGGGGATTGATGGAAATTAATGCTGATACCTTACTATTCAGAGATCTTGGAGCCGCTAAAATTAAGGTCCAGGGTATTGAAGGAGGATTCATTCATAGCAGACTGAAGATACCGATGGAAGGAGAGTTTAGAGAGATAACTATCCGGGTTGAAACCTTTGATCTTTCGGACTACGATAGATATGAAAAACGAACTTATGCGCAAGTGGTGGTGAATGGCAAGAGGACTATGGCAGGATGGGGCAATACGCACATTAACAGGAAAGCGCAACAAAATGGGATCTACCAAAGCGGGAACAGTAAAGGTGGTATCTACACAGAAGCTAGATCAGAGCATGTAAATGAAAATGAGGCTGTGCAGAAAGAAAACGGATC
>NW_027353833.1:0-1060 GCF_012295235.1 Primulina huaijiensis
GGAGCAAGAGATGCTAGAAAGAGAAATTGGGAGGCTGCAAACTCTTTATCATTTACAGAAGCAACAGCAAATGCAAATGAATCCACAGCATAATCCCAAACAACGCCGCAACCACGATCACCAACCGAACAATTCCCAGTGAAGAACAAGGATGCAAATAAGATCTTGTTTACTGCTCGTTTTTCTAATTTTACAGGATAATGAACTGATTTTGTAAGTTTAGTCGATCCATATGTGATGCAAGGACAACTTTTATAGCTTTAATATACTAATCGAGACCCCTGTAACAATAACACAGAAAGTCGGTGCACTAACTTTTAATACCGATACCATGGGTCGATGGTTAATATGACATCATTGGACTTGACCAGTTATTATTTAACCGAACCTTAACGAAATTGTAGTAGGGTCAAAATCAATTGGAATTGGGTGCATGTCATTTATTAAGGTTGGTGAACGAACTCAAGTTCCAATCACATAAATCTTAATTTCAACAAATTTACTCGATTTCTTGATGCAAGTTTTCTGCCCAATTATCTATTCAGCTGATCCTAGGATGTCGTTTTGTGTCTCATGAATAGACCAGTCAATAGCCAGAATCAAACATTCTGCAAATTTTTGCATATATATCCTTGCATGAATTTTATTCCCCACAAAGATCTTATTTATATAAATCATAGTGAATCGCCATAAATTCCGGCCAACAGGTCAATTCCTACAGGGAGCACAAGTAGCAATTAAAATAAGTGCGAACAAGTCGACCCGGTTCATATTTAGATGAAAAGTAATATTTTGACATAAAATAATAATAATTATTCAATTAGGATAAGAAATACGTTGTCTTCTGTGAGACGGTGTCACGACAAGTCAACTATGTTCATATTTATAATAATAATTAATATTTTTTTCATAAAAAATAACATTTTTTCATGAATGACTCAAATAAGATACTTATCTCACAATATTGACTCATGAGACTTGTCAGATAAGTGAACCTATCACTTAATAATGTCAACAGTAACCTGTGTTTTACAAGCAAAACATAATTATTTAAAAAAAA
>NW_027353834.1:0-1060 GCF_012295235.1 Primulina huaijiensis
TATATATATATATGTGTGTGTGTGTGTGTGTGTGTGTGTGTGTTTTAGAATATGGTTCAATGTACTAGCATTAAACAGAATTTGATGCGAGTAAATTTTTCGAGAGACAGTATCATGAGTCAATAATTATGATACAAATTGACTTAATCCATAACTATTACGAATACTAATATTTTTTACATAAAAAGTAATATTGATCATATCGGATATCTATGTTACAAAATTAACAAATAAGACCATCTCACATAAGCATATGATGCATCAAAGGATATTATATAGATGATTGGGTTGTGGATATGTGAAAAAGTAATTTGTTGGCATCTCTATCTCTTTCTAGTTTTATTGAGATAAGATAAAGAGATGGGGATTTTGATGACAATAGTCAATGGCATAAATAAATTTTTTTTGTGTCCATTTATAATAATATGTATACCACAAAATTTACTCTTTTTACTTAGAGATCACATCACATTCTATATATGTGTGTATAAATATTAAGAAATTCGAACCCTCATTAAATGTGAGAGCTCGGAATGATCGAGGAAGACTTATCGCAGTTAAATTTTGATAAGATTGGTATAGTTTAGCATTTTTGTCAATTTACGATTTTGTTCGACTCGATTCAACTCAACTCAACTCGACTCGATTCGTCTCGTTACTCATTACTCGCCTTCTCAATCCTATTTCTTCTTCAAGAAGGTCCTCAATGGCATGTAGGGACAGTTTACTTTAGGGATAAATAAAAGTGAAGAGAACAATTTTGTGAAGTCCATAATAAAATTACATTAATAAATATGATCTTTGTTTTTAAAATTTTCAATATTATTTTTATCTATATTTTAAAATTCAATCATTTTTTATCAACAATTTAAAATGTTTAGATAATCTATTATTTCTAATTAAAAAAAATATGTAAAAATTATTAATTTGAAAATAACAAAAATTATCATTTTAGATAAATATTTCTACTGTACAAGAACAGTTGGAAAACACTAATATTATTAATATTTCATATTAAATTTCAATGTTATATTATATTCAAGTAGGATTTTAAATAAAT
>NW_027353835.1:0-1061 GCF_012295235.1 Primulina huaijiensis
ATTGATTATCGCCAGCTGAATCGTGTGACGATAAAAAACAAGTATCTGTTACCTCGTATTGATGACTTTTTTGATCAGATTCACGGTACTTCTATGTACTCCAAGATTGACTTGCGATCTGTTTATCATCAGATGAGAGTCAGAGATGATGATATTTCCAAGACTGCTTTCGGTACTAGATATGGACATTACGAGTTTCTAGTGATGCTATTCGGATTGATGAATGCACTAGCGGTGTTCATGGAACTGATGAATCGAGTCTTTCGAGATTATCTGCATCAGTTTGTTGTGGTTTTCATCGACGATATCTTGATTTATTCTCCCAGTGTGGAGGAGTATGCCTAGCACTTGAGGATTGTGTTGCAGATTCTTCGTGAGAAACAATTGTATGCTAAGCTGAGTAAGTGCGAGTTTTGAATTAATCGTGTAGTATTCCTTGGTCATGTGATTTTCAAGGAAGGAGTTTCTGTGGATCCTAGCAAGATTGAGGAAATGCTGAATTGGTCACGTCCGACGACAGTGGCCGAGATCCGTAGTTTTTTGGGTCTGGCAGGGTATTATCGTCGCTTCATCGTGAATTTTTCTGAGGTAGCTAGACAATTGACGCATCTTACTCGGAAGGATGTTCCATTTGAGTGGTCGTCTGAGTGCGAAGATAGTTTAAGCGAGCTTCATCGACTTCTAACTTCTGCACCTATTTTGGCATTACCGTCAGGATCTGATGATTTCAGTGTTTACATCGATGCCTCTTTGCAGGGCTTAGGGTGTGTTTTGACGCAGAATGGCCATGTGATCGCTTATGCTTCCAGACAGTTGAAATCTCACAAGAAGAATCATCCTATTCATGATCTGCAGTTGGCAGCTACTGTGTTTGCACTGAAAATATGGTGTCATTATTTGTACGGTGTTCAGTTTGAAATCTTTACTTACCATAAGAGTCTGAAATATCTGTTCACTCAGGCTGAGTTGAACATGAGATAACGTCGTTGGATGGATCTCCTTAAGGATTATGACTATGTGATCAAGTACCATCTAGGTTCTGCGAATCTCACAGCCGATGC
>NW_027353836.1:0-1065 GCF_012295235.1 Primulina huaijiensis
ACTGAAGCAGAAACAAGTTTGCTTTGATTACCGGGAACAAAGTGAACCTGTGACAAATTTGCATAAACAAGCATTAAAGTCCAACATATTCACCAACTCTATTTGTCTGTGCACTGACATTCACTTCCAAAACAAATGATGATGTCAGCTACAAATGCAGCAAGTAAAAATAAAATGATTTTGGTCATTTAAGATCCATCCAGCGACTGTCCAAGGCAAGATCACCAGCCTTCTTCCTTTGTTGATCTCTTACTTCCGCACTTTTTTTGTCATCAAAAGGAAAAAAGGCATCTCCACAGGGCACAGACCTGAGTAACATCATCCATGTGAGATTCTTCCAGGCATGCAGTCTGCTTCATGGTTCTCCAATCCCAGAAAATTATCTGTATGTTTCCAAATCATGAGCAGCAAAGAGCACGGATTGATGAATCAATTGAAATAATAACGTTTCTGAATTCCCAAACTCGACATAAAAAAAGCCATTTAGACCTTTTCAATCTAATGAAGTAATTAGTGCATATAGATGAATTGATCTTTTCTCAATCTTATGAAGTACCTAGTACATGCATCTAAAATTGGAGTGGCAGTTTCATCGTGCACTGACAACATTCACATCAATGTGTCAAAATAATAAAACCGATCCCAATTTTCTCAAGGATAATAACCTTTTGGAACTGTCAGAAAATGATAATACCTGAGATTTACACCCTGCAGCAAGAAGATTAGCGCCTGGTCCACCAAATGAGAAGCAGAAAATCTCATCTGATGGACCTGCACTTGTACAAGTCACCTATAGGGCAAAGCCAAAATCAGAGTAAGTTTGGAATTTGGATCCTCCGAATAGAAAATACAAATAGAACATATATTCAAATTATCAGACCTTGTGTTCGATTTCATAAATTTGGACAAAGAGACAACAATATGTTAAAGAGTGTTTAGAACCTGCTGTATCAACTATATCCAATTTCAAGATTTTTTCAATCGTCGGAATCAGTATTTAAAATTTTCACACGCCAAATCAGTAAAAAAAAAAAAAAAAAAAAAAAAAAAAAAAAAAAAAAAAAA
>NW_027353837.1:0-1066 GCF_012295235.1 Primulina huaijiensis
AAATCTGTCACCTCATCGATCCTTGGCTTCATGAAATCTGCTTCTAATGCAGAGAAAACAAGATCTGATTGCCCTCACCATCTGCAAACACAACACAAGCCCATAATCAAAATGAAAACAAAAAATTACTGAACTGCTGAAAATATTTCATCCACAAAAATATCACATACTGAACATTTTTTGGTATAATCTTCAGTTTCTTTTTTATCACTCCATTCATTAAACTATCAATATCAACATCACCACCAGTGGTAGACCTCAACGAATTCAAATATCTCGAGTATCGCTTCGTCGCTATGTGCTGAGATTGCTCCGAAGTTGTCAATGATACAGGGTCCATCCCTGAATCCAACAGAAAATTGTAGAAATCCTGCAAATATTCCATCACGAGTAATTAAACCCTTCGAAAATTGAGTCGTTGGAAGGGATTTTAGGGGTAGCTACTAACAAAGAGTCGGAGGAAAAATTGAAGGGACATGGTGAATTTTTACCACTGAGTTACTGCTAGCAGTAATAACATTCTCGAGCTCGCTCCATGATTCAGTAGCCTCTTCGAACTTACCGGCATCAAGTTCTTGTTTAATATGCTCAGCCAAACTGTTTTCTGAATGTAAATTTATCAGCATAACAACATATATTTTCTTCTGAGAACAAGAACATGAATGAAGCAGAAATAGACCTGTTTGATTTTTCTAGGCCATTGTTGTCTAGCCTGGAGACATCTTTGAGGAGAGGACCCCATGAAAACTGCATTAAACATGTGAAATCTTGGAACATTACTTGACTAAGTTGCAAAGCCAAATATCTACATTTAATTTAGAATGTTGAATTCATACCACAAAATCTTCTGGTGAAATCCAAGTGTCGCCCAATGCAATTCCTAGATACACGATACATTATAAAAATCATAGAACTCAATGAATTTCAAGATTCAAACTTGGGTTTTTCTAAAACATTGAAATGTTTTATTTTTTCATTTTTGTTCATTAGAGAATAATGATCCACCTCCAAGTTTGAGCTTTAATTTTCCAGATTCTATAGCTTTGAGAACTGATAATCCAAGGGT
>NW_027353838.1:0-1067 GCF_012295235.1 Primulina huaijiensis
TGGTGACCTAGGATAGGTTGGCTACTTCACGCAGGGCCATGGGCTCAAACTTCCTGCATCATCCCTAGGTCCCGACGACCTCTCTGGTACAGTCATCATGACTAATTTGGCGGATGTTGCAATTGTTAAGATTGAGACTAAGATCTAACTCAACTCCCAAAGTTAGCTCAAGGGGGAGGATTGTCCAAGTTCATATATGCAACTTACAGAGATTTTATCCAACCGATGTAGGACAGCTAACATACCCCCTCACGTCCAAAAATGAACATTTGGAACGTGAAATTTAAAACGACCTAACTATGGGCAGAATGAGTGGACCAACTATGAACAATCCAACACATAACGGTGGAATATGAGCTCTAATACCATGTTAAAATTTAGACTCGAATCTAATTCAATCCCAAAAGCAAGCTCATAGAGGGAGGATTGTCCAAATCCATATATACAATTCACAAAGATTTTAATCAACGCTGCCATGAATGCAGCACACGAGAATAAAATTGTGGTCGAATTGGGTCAACAATCAACCCACCAGAAATATTTTTTATTTTCAATAGGGATAGTTTGATTTGTTAATTGGGCTACATTTGATAGCTCTAATTTGTTTAATATGTTTAGGCTAATTTTTATATTTGAAGATCCAAATATTTTTTTTATATATTTTGAAAATCATAATATCTTAATTTATTAAATAATTTTTAATTTAAAGTATAAATATTGATTTTATAAATTATTTGAAAATTAATTAAATTGAAATTGAATAAAATTGTTTAATTTAATTTTTTTTATTTTATTTTGATTATTTGTATGATTAAATGGTGATTTTACTAAATTATTGAAAATTTTAATAATTAGAAACGGTGAATGATAATTACTCTAAGGTTCAAAATACGATAACGTAATCCAACTACATGAAAATCTAGAAAAAAATAGAAAATGATTAATTAAATTATTTTAATTGAATGAATTCAATGTGGTAGGCATGTTTACATGTTTAAAATATGATTTTCTTTTAGAACACATAAAAATGTATTTTCAAGGGTTATTCGAGACGCGATCGAAGAACG
>NW_027353839.1:0-323 GCF_012295235.1 Primulina huaijiensis
TCATACATGCGTGGGTAGTGTTGTGTTTCATTTGCTGTCTCGTGTAGTTCCAGTGGCCATTTGATTGACCATGGCACAATCTAGACATCTAGGGGCATGGTATGAACCGTGGCTAAGGGCCATAGGCCAACCAAGATCCACACCATTCCACCATTTCGAAACAACACATGCTGTCAAAAAAGGAGAGGGCCGAAGGTGCAGGGGCTGTTCTTGGGTATTTTGTAAAAACCGTTTCACCATGAACCAAGCCACCAAAAGGGCGACTTAGACATGCTANGAAGCACAGCTGCTGTATTTTTGGACAGCAACTTGCTGTGACGGTT
>NW_027353840.1:0-1068 GCF_012295235.1 Primulina huaijiensis
AAGAATGAGATAATTTAGAATCTTTTGATGAATTGACTAAATTGCTCTTTCACTATTGCGACGGCGGGCGGGCGGCGGTGGGGTGGCCGGACGGAGACGGCGGCAGTCGCCGACGGCGGCGATGGTCGATCGGCGACGACGGCGACAGCAGCAGTCGGCCGTGGGGTGATAGGCTGGCGATGGTGGTCGGCGGTAGGCGGCCGTCGACGGCGACGGGGGTGGCGGCGAGGCGGCACGCCGGTGGTCGGTTGGCGGCCGTCGACGGTCGGCGATGGTCGGCGGTGGTGGCGGGAAGTGGTGGTGAGTTTGAATATAAAAAAAGGGTAAAATTAGAAAAATAGGATGGATTAAGAGTTAGATTAATAATACTAGAGGGAGGAATGATTATTTCATCCTAGTTAATAGTCTTAATTATACTTTATTTTTCCACGTTATTACCACTTAACAATGGAACGAAGACCACTACATGTCTCCATGGTCGTACCAGGTAATGGGTATTCTTGATATTACAATTAAGCTACTGTGTACCACAAATCAAAACACAAGTACTACATCGTAAGACCATTTGCATTGCTGATACCATTAAAGAAGGGATACCACTAAATCATACACGTGTTCATGATATTTACGCATTAGGTATTAGTGATACCACAATTAAGCTATTGATTACAACAAATCAAGAAATAAGCACTAAGTAATAAGACCACTTGTAATGCTGATACCATAAAAGAACAAATACACTAACTAACTCATACATATGTCCACAAACTTTACATGTGTTCACTCAAACATGTGTTCATACATTCGATATATATGTAACATATATGATCATGAATGACATATAACTCACTCAAACATATGTTTATACATCCAAGATATATGTAACATATATGATCATTAATGATATATAACTCACTCAAAAATATGTTTATACATGCAAGATATATGTAACATCTATGATATTTAATGACATATAACTCACTCAAATATATGTTTATGCATCCAAGATATGTGTAACATATATTGTAACGTCCAAAAATCCGGTTACGTAAACCGCATGCATGAAAA
>NW_027353841.1:0-1069 GCF_012295235.1 Primulina huaijiensis
AAATAGAAAATTTCTTCATTTATATTTGCATTTTTTATGACTAAACAAAAATAATAATAATTTACCTCCTCAGACCCCTCACATTCGATTTTCTAGTTCTTTCACTTACTTTTGTTTACCTCACTCAATCGTGATTATAATATATGAGTGTCTTATTATGATTGTCTATAATAGACATAACATCCAAGACACATGCCCCGTTAGTTCACCAATATCGTTTGGATGTTATGCAGCTTATAAAGAGGGATCTCTTAGTTGTGCAGTTGGTGGTGTGATACGAGATCATGAGGGATAACCGATTTTGGCTTCCGAAGAATTACTTGATAAGCCCCAATCTGTTACAATGGCCGAACTTCTTGCCATCCAGGTTGTCTTGAAATTTGCAAGGCAGCACAACATCCAGATTCATCAAATCACCTCGGATTCTCTCTTCGCAGTGTAAGCAGTCACAAGGCCAGAAGAGGATCTTAGTTATGTGAGTTCAATTGCAGCGGATATTAGCATACTTATGGAGGCTCGCGAATCCTATCATCTTATTCATGTTCGAAGATCGGCTAACCGGGTGGCTCACTCGATTGCTGATTTTGCTTTTTCATCCTCCTCTCATTTTGTTTAGGAGCATGGATATTTTTCTTTGTGGTTGATTAAACTTGTAATTACAGACCTATCTTCATTGATGTTACAAATAAATAATTGGAATAAATATTTGATTAAAAAATGCAAAACACATGCATTATGTTACAAATTAGTTTGCAATGCAATTCTTTTAACTCATATATCTCGATCAGATCTTGAGGTATTATTTCATCAAGAGCTCAGTATGAAATCAACATACATAAATGTACTTGATGAATTAATCATATAAAATTTCACAAATATATGCGAACAACGAATCTTTAAGCACAATACAAAAGCTCCTACTTGACTTACAATTTCGACTGTTTAGATATATATCATTTTATATTTGTGTTTATCTGGAAAACATTTAGTATCGATATGCAATCTACTGTCGATACAAAAATTTCAAGGTTTTTTTTTTTTTTTTTTTTTTTTTTTTTTTTTTTTTTTT
>NW_027353842.1:0-1071 GCF_012295235.1 Primulina huaijiensis
TAATAACATGTTAAATTTCTCTAATACGAAAAGCTCGATTAATAAATAATAAATAAAAATATAAATATATAAGTAAATATATATATAATCGAATAGCTCACGAGCAACTCGAATAAACACATGTAAAACTCGCGATCAACTCGAATACTCGATTAAATATTCGAGCTAACAAAACTCGATTCGAGTTTTGATGAGTTGCTCACGAGCTACTCATAACTTGACTAATGTGCACCCTAGTTATCATATCGAGCTCACATTTATCGTCTTCTTTCGTTCATTGTTTTTCTCGTTAACAGTGTTAAATTTTGTCATTTTTTTTTTAAAAAAATCTTGCAGGTTTACAAAAAATTTGAACAAATAGCTTGAGAATTCTTCGTTTTTGGTTAACATAAATTTATCATGATTATCTTATTCTTGTTATTATATTAATCTAATGTTGTTGGAGATTATAATGATCATCATCGATAGATTTTTAGATGTTTGAAATTTCATAATACTATTGTAATTTTATTGTAGCTGATTTTTCAAAATAAAAAATAGAAATCGAATTTCATTTAATTGATATTTTTTAAAATTAAAATCGAATTTCAAAATATATTCGGTTCCACCGGTTAATTCGGTTAGTATTTTAATATAGATCCGAGCGATTTCAGATTCACATGATATTGAATACCAAAAATTTCACATGAATAAGAAAATAGCAATTCTAAGAGAATCAATACCAACAATCTCAGTAAATACATGTCAAACTCTTTTTAAAATTTGTTCATTGAATGGTATCATTCAGATGCATGCAATATAATGAAGGTTTGCATGTTTGTTCTGATCTAGCACAACCAGTTACTTCACCTAATTTACAAACGTAACTACAAGAACTGCTATGTTTTATTCCATTCCAGCCTTTTGCTTCACCGAGGAAATAAACCGGTCTCTTTCTTCCGGTGACATTGCATCTGCAGAGCAATCTCCGGGGAAATTTGGGTAAAGGGAGTGCATTCTGAAGTATTTTAAAAAAAGGATCCATGAGTTTTAAGTGTAAATACATCATTAAATTTGATTATATATATACAT
>NW_027353843.1:0-1071 GCF_012295235.1 Primulina huaijiensis
AAAAAATATACTTAAAATGTGTCTCTTTCGAGGTGGGGTCAAACAATTCATTACCAAACAAAAAAGCAAACAAATGAAAAGAAATAAATTGTAAGAATAACCGTTGGTATCAAACTGACTAAGCAATTGCTCGATGCAATTCTGCCGAACAATGCCAATATAAATAGCTCTTTCACCTTTAAATTATAAATCATTTTCGTGAAAATAACGTTTAAATAAAAACACATTAAACTAGTCGATAATACGATAAAATCGAACGTCAATTTTTCCTTCTAAATAATAAAACATGTTCATGAAAGGAACAGATAGCAAAATGTTGGGATTAATTCGTTTGTTTTTATCCAAATAATGCCTAACTTTAAGGTTAACCTTTATTTTTACTTGGAAAATAAGGTATCTTAGTTTGTGTCAATTAGCTAATTGTCTATTGTTGGCATAGCTATTATGAAGTAATCAGAATAATTAAATTTCAATTGTTGTTGGATTATTATTGTCATTTATTGTAATGGGATCCATTAATTTTATCGATATTCATCGATGAATCCCATGTATGTGATTTGTTTGGTAACTGGAAATTAATTCTTATTTTTGTAATGTTTTGGGTTGTTAATTTGACTTCTTTGTTAGAAGTTGGTGCAAGTTTCACATTCCAATTCATGTCTTCTTCTCGTTTATTAGAGTTGATTAAGTTTAAGGTGCAAATATATCTCGATTTAGAATAATTGTACAAGTGAAGTGCCGGATTCAATTGTATCAGAAATTATAATTTTAAGTATATTTTTCTTAAGCTTAAGCATAAAAAAATTATTTCAATTTTAATATGATTTGTTTTATATTGGATTATAGATAAAATAATATGTATGTAAATATAATAAATCTAAGGCATATCTCCAGTGAAATATTTTAGATTATTTTAAAAAAAATGTCTTAAAGTTTGATCAAACATTGATCTTTTTTACACTTTATAATTTAAAATAAATTGTTAAAATCTTTATATATATATGTATATGTATATCCTTCAAGATAGGACGTGTCTGTATGTATATAATTTTAATCTCTTTGTGATTTGTT
>NW_027353844.1:0-1072 GCF_012295235.1 Primulina huaijiensis
TAAGGCGTCGCCTAGCAGAGGAGTTAGAGTGTGAGTGTGGAGAATTTTCATTTTCATTTTCCTGCTAAGGCGTTGCATAAACCATACAATCATTCGCAAGGGGCGGAGGGCGAGGCTTTGCAGGGCAAGCGGGTGTGTGGCAAAGGTGAGGGCGAGGGCGAGCATGTGCGTGCTGCGCGAAGCTGAGATGGCGAGGCGAGGGTGATGGGGGGCTGGGCGTTGGCTTGCACAGGGAGACGACGAGGCGAGGGTGATGGCGAGCGGGCGAGGGTGATGGGGCGAGGATGAGGGCTGGGCGCGCGAGAGCGCGGCGAGGGCGACGCGGCTGGCAGGGCGAGGGCGCACGTTGGGCGAGCGCAGAGCGAGGACGAGGGTCGGCGAGAGCGCGCGCGAGCATGCGGGTGAAAGTGGGCGCTGGGGTGGGCGAGGATGAGTAAGGGCAAGGGTGAGTGCGGGCGAGTGTGGGCGAGTGGCGAGGCTGGAAACTGATGTTGGCGAGGGTGGGCGTGAGGGTTGGAGAGGCGAGTGTGGGCGAGGGGCGAGAGAAAGGAGGCGTCGAGCGTGGGGCGAGCGATGGAGAGGATCTGTGAGGCGCCAGGTGAGGGGCGAGAAGGTCGGCGAGGGCAGGCGAGGGCATGAGTGGTCTAAGGGATGATAGGCGGGGCTGGCGGCGAGGCTGGGCAGGCGAGAGCGCGGCGCTGTGACTAAGGTTGGCGAGAGCAAGACAGGGCGCTGGCGAGGGGGCTATTTTGTGTGCAAGTCGAGGGCGAGAGCTCGGCGGGTGAGGGCGAGGGGCGAGCCGGCGTGTGGGAGAGGCGAGGAGTTGTGCGTGCGGGGCGATGTGTGGGCGAGGCGAGCGGCGGCGAGGGATGATGGAGGCGAGGTAATGAGATGTAGGTGAGGCGATGCAATGTGGCGAGGGAGAGCTGGTGAACAAATTGCCGAGGAAATTCTGCATGGGAGAAATAAAAATGAAGTGAGGAGATTGACAAGCAGCAGGAAGAAAATGCACAACTCGCATGTTATAAAATGAGGACAACACAATTAATCGAACTTCGAACCTACGATTCAG
>NW_027353845.1:0-1072 GCF_012295235.1 Primulina huaijiensis
GTTTGTGCTTCCAGATTTCGAAGGTCCGATCCGAGCTCCCCAAGTAAAAATCCGACCTCCCAGCTACCATATCAGATTTCAGCAACATTATGTTGTGTTTTTGTTTTTGGAAGAAGTCATTTGCGACAAATATGAATAACTCACCCGCACTATAGTTTATGCATGGTGAATTAACGAAAAAATCATTTGTGACTCAAACCATTTTTTATCGTACACAATTAATGTTATAATATTATTTTTCAGCGTCATGTCATTACTTTTATGAAATAACTAAAAGTGAAAATAAAGACCAACTTACTAAATGAAAAATGCAACTTAGACTACATGACTAAAAAGTTGAAATGAGCAAATTTCAATATCAAATTTTAGAATTTTCATGGAAATGTTCTTTCTTATTTTAAATAAGACGCTAAATTAAATATATAATTCATGAAAAGTTTTAGATAGAAATTGTAACTTAAATAATAGAAAAATTAAATCATGACTCAAGCTTTGTGCATGTGGATAAGCTTGAGGCCTACTTTGTCTCAATCGCCACAACCAAATTAACTCGGCTCGAATATAATGCTGACGCTGGAGCTTTTCGGGCCCTACGGGGAGATCGTAACTATGAAGCATGGTACTAGTTCGAATGATTTTCTATCCACGACTAAGAATCACAATCAAGATCTTGATCTAGGAAGAAAATATTGTAATAAAATTCCCCAAACAATACGATGGACACCATCAAATTACAGGCAACCAAGCAGTAGCGAAAACTACATTGTGTCCTTTCCATGTAAGCACGACATCTTCTTCTTCTTTCTTTACACCCCAACCAGCCGCATGCTCGTCCAACATACTCTTCACCTCTAAAATCGCATCTTCGCTGAATCCTACACCTCGAAAACTAGCATCGTGCATTCTTTGCACCCATCTGCTCTTTGGTTCGAGCCTCTCAACTCTCTGAGGTCCCTCGTTCGAAATCACGTTCTCTATTTTCCAACAAATGTCCGCTTCATACCACTGTCTCTGCTTGCTTCCCCGCGGAAGAAAAGTGTCCATTGTATCATAGGGTATCCATAGATAATTG
>NW_027353846.1:0-1073 GCF_012295235.1 Primulina huaijiensis
GCAAGCATAATCAATATTTTGGACCTCAATAGTGCTAAACCCAATAGATTTTATTAACCGAACAAATAATTAGTCTTATACCCATCAAGTAGGAAAAAATTATATAATATTTCTAAGCAACTGAGTTTCGAAATGTGAAAGAAGACATACAGTTTCGAAACATGGAAAATTAAATGAAGAAGAAATTACTTTGAATAAATACGCTTCTGAGCTTATAATATATGCATGAATAGCACCTTGACTTGGATCATAGTATCATTGTATCAAAGCCAATTCTCTTTTCTTTCTCTTAAACTTATGAATCAAATATGATTGTCATTAAAAAAAATGTGTTTCATTTCCCAAACTTCAACATTGTTATTACCATACATGATCGGTAACAAGTGATTTGAACATAAAGGGCGTTAATTAAACCGAGAAATATAGGAAAACGCATCTTCCATTCTCGAGTTAGAATCCTAGATGCAGATGGAAAGACGAGACCTTACATAACGAGAAGAACTCGTCAACATAGCCAAGAACAGCTTGCCTGAAGCTCCGCGGAGACCGATCGAATGTAGGCAAGTCATTCTTGGCTAGCAGACTGAAGCTCTTATCTTCATGTGAGGCCCCTCGATCTTCCTGTCATGGAAAATGCTTGTGATTTGGTTTGAATTTATAGGCGAAGTATTGGTATAAATTGGGCCTACTTATCTTAGCCAAAATACCTCATCTATGACTTAATGTCACAAGCCATGCAAGCATATATTCTTTTGAATGCTCTTTATATGGAATTTTGTGGAGATGGAATGTCAACGATAAACTTCTCAATTATTGGACCATATCTATCTAGTGGCATATCGTCAATTCCTCGTAAAATGAAGTGTGTGGTGTTGCACAATATATCGAACGATAAAGTACAGTAAATTTACGTAAAAACCAGTGAACTAAATGGTGAAGAAAAACAGTAGAGAAAAACTTAAAATGAACCAAACCGAAGTATGTACGAAGTACAGTGTCCTTAAAAGAGAATTCGTCCCCTCCTGTACGTGCTTCGAGGATCGTCTTGGACGTCTGTTTCTCAGGATACAACG
>NW_027353847.1:0-1074 GCF_012295235.1 Primulina huaijiensis
TTTTTAAATACTTTCTATGTCACTCCTACTTTTTTAACTGACCCTAAAATATGTTCTTAGTTGAATTATTGGTTTTTGAAAAGTTTTTAACTTCCCGTGGGCTAATCAGCTTATCGTCATTTATATATACTTGATCTAAACTCTGAATTATTGTTCTTGTTATCCAACAATAATTAGCTAGCATGGATGCCCAAAGTTTTATTGACAAATAGTGTTTGGCCAAGCTTTGCCTTCTTTTCAACTAAAAATATTTAAGATGAGCTATATGGTAAATTTTCAGAAATGATTTGAAATGGCATTTGGATGTGAATTTGAAAAGATTATTCGCGATATAATTGTTGGGAGAGGAGCGATAATTCTTCTTATTGTCTATCAATGTGGTTCAACTATTGAAACTTTTTATATGATTTAAAAGATTTGTGTTGTATCGACATCATCGGGTATAACTTATGATTGTAGCAGTAGACAGTTGGTCACACAATAACAAAATAATGATGGTAATATGAAACTTTTTCCTTTTTGAGAAACAGAAGGAACAAGGTGAGATTGTGTAGTAATTTAGTCCTAAACAGTTGATTTCAAATATGAAGTAATATTATTGAAGATTTTGAAACAAACATCAGCTCCATAAGAACACCCGCCTCATAGTTAAATAATAACATCTGTAGCGTATCTCAGTAATCCCCATCTTATAATTTTTGCTTCCTGGTTTATAAGTATTTCTGTACCGCTATACCACCATTCCGAGGGCTCTAATTTTCTGTTCTGCGTTCCCAAAGATTTCCAATTTTCTTTGCAGGTTCTCGCTCTCAGGGACATAGCTCCCCAAGCACCCACACACATACTGCTTATTCCTAAAGTAAGGGATGGCTTAACAGGGATTTCCAAGGTATTTTCTGCTACAGCCTTTGTATGATTATGTCTGTCACATGGATTGGAATAAAATGTATTTGACTCAGAAACCTGAAAATTGGCCCTTTTGAGGCTTTAATATTGTGGCTTGTTTCTCGTGTTTGATACTGTTTTGGCTTATATGTTCCATAGGCTGAGGAGAAGCATTGTGAGATTCTTGGC
>NW_027353848.1:0-1075 GCF_012295235.1 Primulina huaijiensis
ATTTCCTGATTATTTGGTATTGCACATGAGAAAATTTGTCCTCGAGGAGGGGTGGGTACCAAAAAAACTAGGTATGCAGTCGTTATCTTCGTTCATTTGCTAAAAAAAGCAGTTGATTGGTAATGGTGGGTGACTCTTTTTGGATTGATTTCATAGATGTCTATATAGACATTCCAGATATAGTAGACATTAGTCATATGCGCAGCAAAGGTCTTCGGCCTGGGGAAGAATTGTTACCAGATAATGGTATGTCATTTCATCATTTTTCCCATCGAATGCCTCCTGTAATATGTTGATTTTATAATTTTTTGTTAAATGCCTTTCTTTATTCATTACTAGATTTTGATGGGGTTGGAACAGTGAAAAAATCTGGATGCATTAAAATTTTGCAGTTACTCGGCGTAACAAATTTAGCATTAGTCAATTTCCCTTAAGCTTGTCATTAATGGAACTTGTTGTTATCCTTTTTCTGATTTGTTGAATGCCTGGTCCTTTATTGTGTCAGTGGCATCACCCCATAAAATTAGATTGTAAAGAAGCCTCGGCTGCGTTGCGAAGGAGCAAAACCAAAGGCATCATCAATACTTAACAACAATTTGGAAAAAGAATGACTACTTGTATATCATGTGTGTATCATCTAGTTGTCTTAATAGATCACTCAAGGCGAGAAACTCTAATGGAGACCTTTGTTTGATTCTTTTGTAATTGTTTTATAAGCATGCATGTTAAGGATAGATGACTTGCCATTGTGAGAACTCATCGTTGTTTTGGTCAGTCTTTTCTTACTAAGGATGATTAATAATATTCCCAATTGTTACAAGGTCATCATAATACTTAACAAGAATTTGGAAAAAGAATGACTTGTTTCATTAGCCGTTTTTTGTCCCACTATACTCCTTAAAACTGCTGCTGTTTTCAACCTCTGTCTAAATGTGCAGCTTCTTCGGATGATGTAGTGAAGGCTGATGAATACATTATTTCCCAACTGGTGTTGATGGGATTTAATTATCTTCATTGTCAAAAGGCTGCCATCAATACCTCCAATGCTGGAGTGGAAGCAGCAACAAATTGGCTG
>NW_027353849.1:0-336 GCF_012295235.1 Primulina huaijiensis
GTCATCAGGTGGCGAGGTTGGGTATAGTTGTGACACATATAGGAGTCAGTGCATTGTAGTCGGGGATTCACTGCTCACCTACGGGTGTGGATATCCTATGTGATCTAATGTAATAATAGTGCATGGAATCTCTGGCTAGAGTATGAGATGTACGTTGAAGAAGGAGTTCTCCAATAGTACACGTGATGCCACTGTTATAGTTAGTTATCACATAGTTATCGAATTAATATGCATCCCTCGATGAACCAATGGTTGCAAATTCGATCGGGATATATGAGATGAAGGGATCACACTGTACGTTAATCATAATCGATTGGTTCTTGTAGGCACTATCAG
>NW_027353850.1:0-1075 GCF_012295235.1 Primulina huaijiensis
TAAACATAAATAATTTAAAATAATGTAAATAAATAAATCATGCCTTGCTAAACAAATCGTTTTAAATTTGAATAAATAATTTAAATAAATACATGGGTTTTACGTGTACTATTTTAGATTCTACATGTACATAGGTCAAGTGAGAGAGTAATGGAAATGATTTATTAAGTTATAAAATATTATCTTATTAAGTGGCCCATATGATGATGACTAAAAGATTTAATTATGCACAAACTTTATTTTATCTACTGGTCATGTGTTTGTAAAGATTTAAATGTACAAAATTATATCGTGATAAATTATCTTGATCATATTGTTTATCTTGTTAATATTATCATATTTTTAAATTCAAAATATCTCATCATGATAAATCATAATTTAAATTTAAACTTACCCGATGATGGTACGAGTTCTTTATAAATAGTTATGTTTATGGTCCATAAGCATACACGCCTAAAGTTAACATCGTAAATCATAAACCACTACAAGAAATCCAAGAGGTGTTCAAGGTGTTCTTCATTTTCAATGGCGGAAGATAATATTCTATTCATTTTTCCACATTCAATATCATGTAATTAAGTTTAAACATGAATAAATTCTTACATGGATCACGAGATTTTTAAAAGATGCCGACTTTCGCTCGGATTCAAGTAAAGGCCTTTAGCTCCTTCTATGAACTCACAGATGCAAGTATTTCCCATCGCAAGGTCATTCCTTCTGAAAGGAAATTTCCACTCCCCAGAGTACATTATCCGCAAACCCGTCCATTATATATGTAAATTTGGTTGAAATAATTGTCATTACTAAAAGAACTATACCACGGTATGTTTTACAAAATTTAAGATGCATTATTTATCACGAATTATAACATTCGATAAAAGGTCATATGTTCATATATTCCCGCATATTATGTAATTATTAGGAGAAAGACTATCGGATTAAAACAACTTTTAATAAAACAACAAACGATCGATTTTAATTTTTTGAAAACACAACCTTGTGGACGTCAATAAAGTACAAAAAACTTATGTGAGACGGTCTTACGGGTCAATTTTGTGAAACGGATATTTTATAT
>NW_027353851.1:0-1076 GCF_012295235.1 Primulina huaijiensis
ATTAGGGATATAGAAAAACTTAGCTATAAATAATATGTTAGCAATTTAAGTTTTTGAAAACTTATTTTAGCAATTGAAACCATTATTAATGAATTTACTAAAAAATAAAATGTATTATCGTAAAATTATGATTAAAAAATATAAGATATAGTGCATTAAACAAAATGTGGAGTGTAAATAATATTTGTCGAAAAAAATCATAGCAAAGAGGCCGAAAATCTTTATAATATACTATAGTATGCATATATGATTTCTTTAATTTGAATATTTTATTTTAATTATTTTTTAAATGATAATGAAATTTTAAATTTTTTATTTTTAAATACTTAATAATATATAAAATCTTAAAAACAAAATTAAAATATTTTGAAAAATAACCAATGGGTTGGGCCCAAGGGTTGTCCATTGACTTGAATTTTTCCCGTAGCTAAGCCCACGAAATTACCAGTACCTCCCAATTCTCCCCTCCCAAATCCCTAATATCCACCGCCGCCGCAGCCACAGCCACAGCCACAGCCACGGCCACGGCCACGGACATCCCCGGAGTTAGTTTTTGTTCTTCGCGTTGAGTTCACATGGCGGAGCAGAAGCTCACGCAAATCAAAGCCCTGTCCGATCCCAAACCAGAATCCCAAACCCCTGAAACTCGACCAGACTGTATTTATCAGCATGTGTACCTTACACCTGTTGACTCTAGTTCTCAAATTCCTCTTCCTCCGCCTCAATCCAGCTCTGCGGCTGAATCTCCACATTCCCCTCCCGCTGAAATCTCTCAAAATTCACAAAACCCTTCCAAAATTCCGATTCGGCCCCCCAAAATCCGTAAACTTTCCGCGTCTGCCACCGCGGAAGACCAAACGTCGCCGCCTCAAACCATTGGGGAAGATTCTTCCTCTAGCTCCTCTGCAGCCATCTCAACAACGACTATCCCACCTACTAATGCAAATAATGTTAAAAGCAGGCGGCGGAGCGCCTCCCAAGCTTCCAGGGCTCTGCCACAGATCATCAAACCCTTATCTGCCGATGGAGAGATTGAATTAGGCCTCCGCCACCTCCGTGTGGCAGACCCCCTGCTT
>NW_027353852.1:0-437 GCF_012295235.1 Primulina huaijiensis
GATGTCGTTTGGGCTAACCAATGCTCCTTCAGTTTTTATGGATTTCATGAATTGTGTCTTTAAGCCGTATTTGGATACTTTTGTCATTGTTTTTATTGATGACATCTTGATATACTCAAATACACGAGACAACAATACTATAAACCATATATCACAACTCTTAACATCAAAACTATACATAAACTTAACCAAATAGTCCATAAGCATACAAAATCTTAAACCGTACCGTTCACCAGGCTTGGATATGACAAATTCAACCACCGCCAACCTAACCTTCTTTTGTTCGGAGTAGTGGTGACATTCAAAAACAAACTCTACCCTCTTTTCCATCTCTAAATATGCCTCCGGGTCAGATTTTCCATGGAACGATGGAATTTTCATCTTAATGCTTTCCATGTTCCCATCTTCCCTATTCCCATCATGTCTACCCCGTACGG
>NW_027353853.1:0-1078 GCF_012295235.1 Primulina huaijiensis
TCTTTTTTTTTTTTTTGAAATGAAGTGGTGGTTATTCTTACATGTACATCATTCGTTGTATTTTTATTATGGAATAATATATAATATATTATATAAAAGGAGATAATTCTTTATATAATAACTTTTGGTGAAGCAATTTTCATTTTCCAAATTTGTCTTTTTATGCATTTTTTTTTATTTAATTTATCATTTTTTTCGTGCAGATTTTATTTAGAAAAAATAATTATTTATTAAAGTACTTGGTCTGAATTTATCACTAAATAAATTTACGTATAGACACAGCACGTATGATATAATATTGGGTGAAATTTAAATATATTAACATGAGAGGGAAATAAAATATCTAATTTTAGTTTCTGAATTCTTGGAGCGTTTTCACTTATTCATACTATATTATTAATTTTAAGATACCTAAAATAACTAACTTTTGTGTTATGATGGATTTTTTAAAATATCAACGATACCTCTTTAAAATTATAAAAATATATTATTTTCATTTAATAAAAAATATTATAAAAATATATTTGAGTCAATTTATGTATTCCTTTATCACCATCATATCCTCTTTACAAAAAATTTAAAACTACTAAAATATATTTTTTATATTCGTTCAAATTCTTGAAATTTAAATGATTATATCATTTCTAGTATAGAAATTAAAAGAAATAATTAAAATAAAAAAATAATAAAAATTCAACAAAAAAATGACACATACGCACACAATATGTACAAAGTGTCGCTAGTATATATTAAAATGATTCAAAACTAAATCCATATTATATTCAAAATTTCACAAGGGAATGCGATACAATCAGACAAACAAATATCAATAAAATATTAATAATATTATTTATTAAAAGTAATATTGTAATTTAAATTCAATGATTTGATTGATGTAAGATAAATAATTAATAGGTGGATAAATAATAATGATCAATAAACATAAGATTTGATAAGATAAACTATCAATTTAATAATAATGTGTAACATTTTAACAAGGCTCTTCTAGCAAAACAAATATGGAGAATTATTATTAATCCTAATTCACTGGTTGCAAGAGTACTCAAAGCCAGATACT
>NW_027353854.1:0-1079 GCF_012295235.1 Primulina huaijiensis
TTTTTTTTTTTTTTTTTTTTTCATTTTCAATCTGGAAGAGAGGTCCAAGGCATTCAACATTCCGAGTAATTTGTTCTCTCTGATTATAGAAGTTTCGAGGATCACGTGAAATACAACGATTAAACATATAGCAATTTAGCATAAAATTGTTACATTTATGAATTGAAGACTGATCGGTGATATTTTTTACTGTGATTATTTTTATTTTTAAATTTTTTGCATAAATACATATAATTTAACATACGACAAAAATTTGTAAAATTTTAATTACAAATTTAATAACAAAAAAAACAAAATCCCAAGTTTTTTTAAATTAGAAATTATAGTCCATTTAAAATAACTTTACCCAATCTTTTGAATTGAAACGGTTTGCAGAAAAGAAACGGAATAAGCACATTCTTGACATCTTCCACAAGAAATTCCTCACTTTCTTGAAAACGCCCGAATCATTTCCCACCAATGAGAGCAAAACCCTAGAATGGAAAATCTTGCACTTTCAATCCAATTCCGCTGAACCTAGAAACCATTTTCATCGCTATCGTGGAGGGGTGCGAGTCAAAGGATATATTTTTCAATCGGTGAGCTTTAATTGATATCTTAAAGCTCTCCGAGATGCAGTTGTTCGCCGAAAGATTTTACTCGGTTTTCTTCCTCGTTGTTCTTCTCGCCACCCTTCTCGTGCCCACCGTCCGATCAGACGCTGATGTCATCAAACAGCTACCTTCCGATTCACAGGAAAATGACCTCTGCCCGTCGAATACGGACCAATATTCCTGCCCGGTGAAATGTTTCCGGCCTGATCCGGTTTGCGGGGATGACGGCGTCACCTATTGGTGTGGATGCCCCGATGCTCACTGCGCCGGAGCACGCGTCAAGAAATTGGGAGTTTGTGAGGTTGGCAATGGCGGATCGGGCACAGCGGGACAGGCCCTTTTGTTGGTTCACATTGTTTGGCTCATATTACTCGGGGTGTTTGTATTGTTTGGGCTTCTTTGATTTCAGGGCTTCTCTGAATGCGTCGTCTCGGACTATTTTGTGATATTTGAGGTTAGAGTTCAATTTGATTTTTTGATGTACTT
>NW_027353855.1:0-1080 GCF_012295235.1 Primulina huaijiensis
TAGTTAACAGATATGCACATTATATCAATTGTCCACATTCAAATTGTAACTTTTCCTGTATGACTAGCAAAATAATATATTAACTACGACCGGCCTAAAAGCCAATATTAAAATTAGGACTTTAATTGTATATAAAAGTGGTCGTGCCTTTTGTATGTTAATAGATATGTGCCCGTGACAAAATTAAATGTATACTCTACACTACAATATTAGATTCTACGTTTGCTATAATTGAGTCTCGTAATATTAATGGTAAACACCATTTAATAATAAATTGATAAGTGACAACAACTTCCATCCATATCCGGAAATTATATATCTTTCATATAATCAAAGTCGTTACAAGTTGCATGCCTTATAAAAATAAACGTTGCCAACTGTATATATAATTAAATATCACTGCCTTTTTTTATTTTCCTTACCAATACTGTTATGGGACGAATATGATACATATTGATTTGTCCGTATTGTTTATTTGATGTAGAATATTATTTTTATTTTTAAAATTGAATAACAGCGACTTTATTTCGGTGTCATAAAAAAATATCACTATCTTTTAGATAAAAAAAAATCATGATCTAGAAATATAATCGTGAAATGAAAATATATATCAATTAATTATACACAAAAATTCTTATAAGACGGTCTCACAGGTCAATTTCGTGATACGAGTCTCCTATTTGTGTCACTCGTGAAAAAAATTACTTTTCATGACAATTTTTATTATAAACATTGAGTATAATCAATTCGTCTCATGAAAAAAGATCCGTAAAAACGTCATACTTTAATCATATAAAATAAAAACCTGTGTTGGCATGATCTCTCTAATGTTTAAATAGTAAATACATATTTAAATCAATAATTATATATATCAAATCGATACCATTTGTCGGGAATCAATAAAATATAATTTGGGATATAAACCACATATTTATTTCAGCAATTTAACAGATGATAATGTATTTTAGTTAGATAAATAACATATAATTTATAAATTTATATAGGGATGGATTTATGAGCAGTCGTGAATATAGAGGGCCACCTGGGTGTTTCAAAAAAATATATCAGTTTAGGAATTAT
>NW_027353856.1:0-1080 GCF_012295235.1 Primulina huaijiensis
GGCGTGCAAAGGTGCAATAGTATGTATGTGCTTCTGCGTAAATCATCCACCCTTTGCATGAGATGAATCATCTTATTTATAGCTCTAGGGTTTATCAACAAGAAAACCTACATAATATGAAAAATAAGAGTTTTGTTAGAAACAAGCTCTTTTTAAACAATGATATTCTATCACAAAAATCTTAGCATAATTATCACATTAATTATCATATTATCTAGAAAGGCAAAACCATATTTAAATATTAAAAATCATATCAACAAGGAAAAATTAATGTAGGGAAATAAATTTAATACGAAAATTATATTTCTCTTCAATCTCCTCATTTTTGCCTTTCTGGACAAAATGAGATCAAGCTCAATTTCTCAGTTAAACTACAGTTAACTCCCCCTTAATACGAGAAATTTTCTCTCCTTGAATAAAATCAAGTTAGCACGTGTGTTGTTAGTTGTGTTAGCAACACATGAGACAACACCTACAAAATATCATTAACAGTTCATTAAAGCAGAATTACATCAGGGAAGGCAAAACATGAAC
Source organism: Primulina huaijiensis (assembly GCF_012295235.1). Classification (NCBI taxonomy): domain Eukaryota; kingdom Viridiplantae; phylum Streptophyta; class Magnoliopsida; order Lamiales; family Gesneriaceae; genus Primulina; species Primulina huaijiensis. The sequence goes on from NW_027353856.1 coordinate 535, forward strand.
CTAACATACTGACAGAGCAAAACATTAAAAGAGAAAGTAAGCAAAGCAAACATCATAAAAGCTATCAGATAAAAAGTATTTGATCATTTCAAAACGCAGTTATGTCATCAGCATCTTCACCATCAGTCCCTTCATCAGCATCACCATCCTTGGTGCCCGATGGTCCAGCAGCAGCTTGAGTTTGATCTTCTCCTCCCCCTTTTTTCGAGAATGGACTGCTACCTCCAGAGCCAGTCGAAAGTCATCAACCAAGTTCTCATAATAGGCCAGATCAGCTTTGGCTTGAAATATCTTGGTCAGGGCATGATCTATCTGGGCTTGGATTCTAGTCGTTGAGAGCATTATACATCCCTTGGGCGTGTGAGTGTCAGAATTGCCTTGGGGAGTGTCATAGACCGTAGATGCTGCACGAGACTCAGACCAAGGTAGGTCGATTTTCCTGTTTCCTTTGAAAAGGGCAGGAACAATCTTCAGCTGTTTGTTGACATATGATGATTGCTCGTCAATATCACGAATGAATCCTTGAGATTCAAGGATGCCATAAAT
>NW_027353857.1:0-1081 GCF_012295235.1 Primulina huaijiensis
TTTCACCAACTGTTTATTTCTAATAAGCTAAAATAATATGATTAATTTTTCTAGCTTTTTTTTTTATTTATAGTAAGTTTAATTTCCACAATTGAGCACTAGTTAATATACTAGAATCTAGCTCACTTTACTATTGGATTTTTTTCTTCAGGTACAACCCCACAGACAAAAACGAGGAAAGAAGTGATCTTATAATAATATAAACATAACTAAGCTTTTTGTGTTTTCTAGGTATGTGCTACCTAAGTACATTACATAGAATGTATGTACATTAGCATGCTGTTATGATGTTAATTTAGACTTTATTAATATTTTGATAGTAAGATTCAGTAACGTATAACTTGTTTCTTAGCTTTACGCATTTACCAAAAATGTCAATATTCACAAAAAACTAAAAATATGATACTTTTGGTTTATAAATTCATAAAAAATCCTTTAAGTATCTACATACTTTTTCCTACACTTCATTATATAAACAACTTAAAAACTTCTATTTTGAAAAATTATATTGATAAACATATTTTATACCTTATTTTCTATAAACGCCACTTTCAAACAATATAATTCAGTAATTGTTTCGAAAAAATGAACACTTAGATACAAAAGAAAATAGCATAGATGTATAGACTATGCCCCTAAAATTTTAAAAATAATAACTCCCTCAAATGTATATGAAATATATATGTTTTATTCTTAGATAAATAAAGTAGAATATATTATTCCTTACTCAAAGCAATTTCTAGCTTTTGATTCCTAACACACAAAAATATCAAAAATTAATAAATTTTTTTAACTATTATTAGCCACATTTTCCCTAAAAAAACAAAACAAAACAAAACAAGGAAAAAATTTAATATTACTCTGCATATTTAACTAATAATTCCATGTTCATTCTTATTACTTAGATGTATACAGACTTCAGACTAGTCAATTTCATTACTTTTTAAACAAGCTTAAATAAAGCCTTTAAACATTACAACATACATACACAACTTTAACCAAATTAAAGAATATTATTTTAAACATTTTCGAATATATATATTCTTACATTTAATATATCATTTTACACCGATATATACTT
>NW_027353858.1:0-1082 GCF_012295235.1 Primulina huaijiensis
TTAATAATTGTGTTAATTGTATAAAAGGAAAACAAACCAACAAAATGAGATTTGAAACCAACAGGAGTTCGAGCGTCTTAGAACTTATACATACTGATATTTGTGGATCATTACCTTCGGATTCTTGGGATTGTCAACATTATTTTATAACGCGCACATACGATTTTCAAGACATGACTTCTTTTGTCTCATTCATGAAAAGACACGGTCATTGAATGTGATCAAAAGTTACAAAACTGAAGTTGAAAATCTAACTTGGCTTAAAGAGTAAAAGAGTTAGATCTGATCGTGGTGGAGAATATTATGGTAGATATGACGATTCATGTGAGCAATATCTTGGACCTTAGATTCCTAGAGAAATACGATATCGTCCACAGTACACCATGTCGGGTTCACCCACTATGAATGATGTTGCCGAAAGACAAAACATAACGCTTAAAGACATGGTGATGAGTATATTTAGTCATTCTACATTGCTAGAATCACTCTAGAATAGGCTCTAAAGACCGCAACATATATCCTTAACAAAGTTCCAACTAGACAGCGACCAAAACCCTTTATGAACTTTGGACAAACAAAAAAACATAGGACATCCACTAGAGAGAAAATAAAACATCTAGAGGATGTTGAGTTTGTGGGATAGATACAATTATGGATATTGTCTTTTGAAGAGAAATATGTAAATATTCTCATATGTGCATTGGGCATTGATCATGATTGTATTCCTCACCTTGAACAAGACACGTAGCAACAAGATAATATTGGAGATCCTCTCATTCCATATGAACAAACTCAAGCACCTCTAGAACCTATGCTATGAGGAGATCCACTAAAGAGCAAATAAATTCAATGACAGATGATCACATTGTATTTTTTCAAGAACATTAGGCAGACATTAGAATGAAGAAGGATGATAATGTCAACTTCCATCAAGCCATGGGAAGTTTTAACTCTAAAAAATAGAATTATGACATGAATAAGGAAATAAAGTACATCAAGGACAATGACGTATGAGATCTTGTCCCATCGCCTAAAGGCACTACAAAAAAAAGTGTTTCTAGAAGCGGTCTTTGAGGAGCACT
>NW_027353859.1:0-1084 GCF_012295235.1 Primulina huaijiensis
GTGATTCTAACGATGTGTCTGTTTAATACTTGTTTTGTAAAACAAGAAACTAAACTCTGATTTTTGATTTACATTAAACTATAACGTCTAACCAATTTCCATAAGACCTTAATAATTGATCACTGAAAAAGAAAATAAGTCTGACGTAACTTCAAAAATTCCTACTTTTGCAAGCTCTTTTTCCTTGGCCGCTGCCATCCTTCTTAGCTTTGCAGATTGTGCAAATGTTGAAGGCCTTAAATTGCCAGATTATAAAATATTAAAATTACTATATTTATTCCACACACTATAGAAATACAGTAAAATAGCATATCATGTCCGCTCCTCCAGTTCTCCAAGAAGCCAAATTGTCAAGCAAAGAACACTCTAGTTATTTGTGACGTTGCAGTTTTTATGTTTATCAATAGTCCAGGAAAATTTTGCAAATTCAACCAAATCCAAAAGGTTTACAAAATCCTCACAAATGTGTTGTTATGTTAATGTTTGGCAAAAAATAAATAAATACTATAAGGATGGAAAGCATCTTTCTTACAAAAAGACAGTTTTATCTCAAGCTTGCCTACCTGTTGAAATATCTGTCAATGCATTTCCCTTAAAATGTAACACAATTTAGAAATTTTGTTCCTTCTTCCTCTTTTGACTAGTTCTCCATCTTAGTCTTCTTGTTTCTCTGTTTTTTTACTCTACTTAGAAGATCATGCAACATGTGAGAGTCATCAACTATCAACTATTTTTTATTAAAGATGTATGCACAGTAAGTGGTGTTTGGGGCTTCTTTTTCTTAATTGGAATATTGTTCCTTTCATACTTTATTCGGGTCTAGATGTTGAACTTATTTTTATATGATCGAGTGGCCTGACTGTTGTCGTACTTTCTGGATATCTTATTTGTCATACTAGCAACAAATATCTCTCATTTTTGTGTTCTGCTTCGCTAACATTGGAAAGCTTGATGAAATCATGAATAAATTGAGTTGACCCTTCGAGATGCTCAACGGGGTTTCAATTGCCAAATTTTTAAACATTTGAATTATTGATTATGTTGGAACTTTTCAAGTTCGCAATCTTGATTTTAATGTTAACAA
>NW_027353860.1:0-1085 GCF_012295235.1 Primulina huaijiensis
AAAAAAATTATATATATAAATTTTGTATAATTTTAGAATAATATGATAATAGCCCGGGTAGATCAATATAAAATATTAAAAGATTTTAGAGTGTAAAATTCTAGCTCGGTCAGAGCCATATTTCTGACTCCGCCACTACCGTCACTGATAGTGAGACATCAACTCAAGTTTAATTCTCCAATTATTCTGAGTTATAACAATGTTTTGACTTCCATGAAAGACATAAAAACCTCAGGTTTTATGCATTTGTAAGAATTATAAACTCCTTAACATATGGCAAAATGGTCCCTTTTGAGTTTCAAATGTTAATAATGAGCTGTGAGTGGTTGGGGTTTCATTATAATGATGTTGATTGAAAATATTTTTTTTTTGTCGGTTAATTTTAATTCAAAGTTCAGTTTTGATGTATTAAAGTCACGTAAGTAATTGAATTAAAATAGCTCAAAATTATAATTTAATAATGATGTTGATTGAAAATATTTTTTTTTGTCGGTTAATTTTAATTCAAAGTTTAGTTTTGATGTATTAAATTTTAATTTTGAGCTATTTTAATTCAATTACTTACGTTACTTCGGACAAGCCCTGCAATTTTCGGTGTCATTTAAGTAGTTTTTCGCGCGACATCAATATTTTCCGGTTCCACGCCAACATCAATATAAACAAAAGTGAAAGAATAATAATCAAAGCTGCATAAAAACTAAACTTCAATACTTCGTAAACAAGAATTCCAAATGGAAAAGTTAATGGACCCATTTTTTTTCCTTCTAATTTTAAAGCTCAATATATCAGTAACCTTATTTGTGCAACAAATGATATGTTATGCTGGTGGCTTGTAGTTATAGCATATTTGATGCCCAAGTTTCAAGTTTTGAATAAGGCATCATATTCGAGACTCAATTTTAACAATCTCGTCCTCAAACTTAAAAACCAAAAGCAAAAACAAAAAACCGATATCATGTGCGAAGTGAAGCTTGATAGGGATTTTGTCCGAACACTACTGATAATCCAATTTGGGTTCTAGAAGTAAGATCATGCTTAAAGTCTCTGGAAAAAAGACCTGGGTATGCTTAGAGTGGAAAAATTGT
>NW_027353861.1:0-1085 GCF_012295235.1 Primulina huaijiensis
ATGGTTGAGCTTCATTGAGCTAAAAGATTGAGTCCTTGAGCTGAGGGTTTACTTCTCCAATGACGACTCTTCGATTGATGTGGTTTAATTTCTTATAGCATAGCTTCTCGTTGAGCTAATCTCCGAGCTTTGGAGCTATTTCCTCGAGTCATGTTAGCTGAAAATTTAAGTTTATATTTGGGTTTTATAGTTAAGATTAAAGTTTTGAGCTTAGTTCCGAGTTTTATTTCTTACGTGATTTGCTTCGAAATTCCGGATCCTCACAGAAGGGACCACCACTCATAAGATACTTTCGGCCACAACTGGTAGAATAATTCACAAGATTTCAAGTCCGAATTTCAAATCCATCAAGACTTATATAAATACTAAGGCAGAAGAAAGATGAAAGTATCATTCAACCTCTTCATTTTATTTCAAATAAATAGTAATATTTTCTCTTTCTAATTTATGCGTGTTGTATTCTTAGCTACTATAAGTTGCTAAACAAGTTCATCATCCTCTACATAAAGTTCCTATGTAATATAGTTTGTATGTTTGAATAAAAAGACCAAGTCTTATAGCCATTATTATGTATTATTTTCAAATTAAATTATTTTACTATATACCCTAAAGATAGGAAACAAAACAGGGTTGTACTAAGTTCTGTTGAAAGAATTTATGTCAGGAACCATCTGTTACGATTGTGTGGATAGGCTGTGAGGAGCAGTATGTAAAACCCTGTGGATACAACCCGGCGACATTTCGGTCAAAGAAGTAAATTTTCAATTTATTATATGGAAGCATGATGACCCATTTTAAAAAATAAAAATAAAAATTGATCATCTGACATGGTATATCGGGTGAAAACCTTGCGTAACTACATATCTTTGGGCTATATGCCTTTAAGAACATGCTCAATATGTAAAACAATGCCACATACCATAATTATGAAATGAATATATTTTTGGAAATTTTTTAGGGAGCTTAAACAATGATCTAAGGGAGTGAACAGTGAAGAGAAAGTTATGTTGATGAGGAGGGATTGGTAATTTGTACGGGTTTCAAAATCAGACACGACCCATCAACCCGACACGATTCAACCCGAA
>NW_027353862.1:0-1086 GCF_012295235.1 Primulina huaijiensis
AACTCTTAGTGAAACAAGTTTCGAAATACAGTGATATTTTTTTCTGATCTAACTTTACCTTTATCATATTATAAAGTTTTAATGTATCGTGATACGTTGGAGTTTTTCCTTTACAAGAATTTTAACCGGATATTTTGCATTAGTATGACTATGTAAGTATTCACCGCCATAGTTACTTGATTGAGCTCGGCTCGGGCGATCATGCTCTTAGCTTGATTGCTCGAATCTTTTTGTAACGTGTGACCTATTTTCTGAGTAGAGAATAACTCTGACTTTGTGTAAGATTCTGGGCTCGGGTAAAAAATGATTCGGGTCAGCTATACGGCAGTATCAATAATACCTTCTTCTTTTTGTTCTAAATAAAGTACGAGTTTTAGACCAAATATTTGGACCTAGACACGGCCGACCCAAGTAAAATCTATTGATTATAGACTTGTTTTTCGTTCCAATTTGTGTAAATTCAAGCTAGAGCCGAGCCGCACAAATGGAAGGTCAAAATCCTGATCCGCACACATTGTGTTTCTTCTAGATTTATATTTATTTGGATTGTATCGGAGCCGATAATATCAACGATCAGAATTTTGATATGTATGCTTCTTTTCTGGACCATTGATATTTGTATGAATGGTTGAGATCTCATTCCCGTTTACGTTCTCGGCATCTGTCGACTTCACTGCCAAATCTGGGTTGTCATATTATTTTTTACCATGAGTTTGTGTGATCATCATAGCATTCCTATAAATAGGGGTATTCCTATGCCATTTTCGCTTTCTTTCTTTCCGAGACATTATTATGTCGAATTATCTAACCATTCTCGAGCAGAATTTAGTAAGTTTTTCTTTATTTCTTAAAATTTCTATTCTCGACCCTAGGATAGTCAATGAGGTAGCCGAGGAGGCAGACGCTGAGATAGCTGAGCAGATAGGTGCTACGTCCCCTCCCATAACTTCTCGATTTCCGAGCAAGATAGCCTCCATGCTCGGAGGGTTAAGGCCAAGGAAGCTCAGATAAGGTTAGTCGGAATCCCTTGGTATGAGGTAGTTGGGTCTTATTCAGACCACCAGAAAGGGGGGGGGGGGGGGGGGA
>NW_027353863.1:0-1086 GCF_012295235.1 Primulina huaijiensis
AATGCATGGCTCGTGGAATCATAGGCAAATTGGCATAATGCGCACACTCCAGAGGTAGGGACGTGATGTGCTAGCAAGTTACATGATATTGGTTATGAGACGATATAATAATAATAGGTTTCTTTGTTATACCACTTTCTGCTGGGATGATGGTTGTGAACTTGTACGTGGGTGACTTCGGAGGGTGTATCGAAATTTAAATATGTTTGGCCGTCACCGATATTAAAGGAAATAATAATTAATAATATAAATAAATAAATTATATCTTGGATGAGATAATAAAAATATATAATATGAAAATATAAATAAAAATAACAAATAACAAATAACAAAACGAGTTTTTACAAGTCTAATTTTCGTAGAATTCAAGTCGAATGCTAAATGAAACATATACGAATGAATCTATTTTTCGCATCAAATTTGGCCTTAGTAGAGATAGCAAATGGATGTTATGATGTTTTTTTCCTTACAGGAAAAACTTGTAGATTTTATTAAGAACGCAAATCGTCGTATCCAAATTTTGTTAGTCAAATAGGAAATTTTTCAGACACCCATAAAAAAGTGAAAGAAAAGAAATAGAAAATTTTGCTAGATCATGTGCGAATTCATCGGCTGATTTCTTGATATGGAAATTCGTCGAAACTGTCGGACCCCTTAAAAGTTGTTTAATTTCAGCCGCACAAGTGCCGCAATATCCCAAATTCTCATATGGTGATGTGATTGCTTGCACTGCCAATAGAGAACCGTTTCACAGATCATATTTGTGAGTTGGATCTCCTACCCGATCCACCCATGAAAAGATGTCATTTTTTATGCCAAAAGTACTGCTTTATGGACCGGGTCGACTTGTATCATTAGATATAGATTTGTAAAATAGTCTCACAAGACATTTAATTATATTTTGTTAAATAAAAATATAATATTTTGTAATTTAAGATATAAAAAATTTACATGGTCTTTGGTATGGTCATTTTAAATGATAATACTACTATTATCTCACTAAACACAATATTTTTCAAATGAAAATAATATTCTCATACTACATTACATCATATTTTAAAAAAAAAAAAAAAACACACACACACA
>NW_027353864.1:0-1088 GCF_012295235.1 Primulina huaijiensis
TAATAGTATAGAAGTATAGATGATGTCTTCCCGAGAATTCACGGCGAATTCCAAAACATACGAAACCCACAAATGCTTATAAAACATTTTAATATAAAAAATAAATTTACAAATTTTGTATAATCTTAGAAAAATCAAACAGTGGTGGGTGAATTTGGACCAAAATGGATGCGTATTGTTAGAATGGTAAAACTCTTCCTCAGTTGAGCAATGACCCGTGATTATTGAAAACGAGGAAGCCGCCTCCTCTTTGCATCGTCCTTTTTCTTCATTGGCATGCCAGGTAAAATCTTCGAATTCTAGCTTCTTTCCGATTGCTGATTGATTGTAATATTTGCTGTTTGTTTTTGTTCGTAAAATAGATTTTTCATTGTTGTCTTGATCAGTGTGGAATCGATTCATGTGGGTGGTTTCTCCTCAAATTTTTGAGTTTCGCTCGCTCATATTCCGCCTCGATTATAGCGAAAGTTCTGTGCTTTTTTCCCCCTCTATAAGGATTTTTAATTTTTAAAATTTGCTTGAAGATTTGTATAAAAAAGGGGTTCCAAGATACGAGGGGGTAGTGTTCTTCAGATAGAGAGAAGAAAAAGAGATCAACCGTGAAGGAAGCAAGAAGGAAAAGAAAATACATTAACTTAATTTTGGTGAAATTTACAGAGATATAATAAAAATACATAAAAAGGTTTAAAATTTGACTAGAGATGAGAGGCTCGAAAGAGGAGGGGCCGTCGGCTGCAGTGCCAGTGTTGCGGCGGGATCCTTATGAGGTGCTTTGCGTTTCTCGGGATTCTTCTGATCAGGAAATTAAGACCGCTTACAGAAAGCTTGCTCTCAAGTAGGCACTTCCTTTCAACGATCCACTTCTTTTTCCTCTGAGTTTCTAATTTCTTAGTATTAGTATTTGAAATTTGGACGTAGTATTTTTTCTTATAGAACAGCAAGGAAAACCTTCGAAGCTTTTCTGTTTCGTGGAAAGATGCGTATAGATGCACTATGACAGCAATGTTTGTTTGATTTCCTACTTCATGATGTCGGTAAAAGTAATTGTTAAGCTTTCAACCATATTTTTATTAATTTGTACTTTATTC
>NW_027353865.1:0-1090 GCF_012295235.1 Primulina huaijiensis
CCGACCCAAAATTTCGTTTTCAGCCAGGTTCAGGAATCTCAAGTCCGGGAATGCACCTCCAAAACCATTAGGAAGAGAACCACAAAGCTTGTTTGCAGATAGATCGATGGAAACCAAGAACCGACATTGCAAAATTCCCAACGGGATTGCTGATTCAAACCCATTGCCACTGAGATTCAGAACTTGCAAATTCAGGAGGGAGCTAATTGCTTCAGGTATACTCCCGTATAAACGGTTGAGAGAAAGGTCCAAACTTTGAAGTTGTCCATAATTGCCTATGTTACTCGGAAGACTCCCATATATTTGGTTGAATGAGAGATTAAGATTCATGAGTGAGCCCAGACTCCAAAAATCTAAAGGCAAAGCAGTGATGTTGTTATTGCTAAGATCCAAAGTTTCAAGATTTGTCAGTTTTCCTATGGTGTTATCAGGAATTACACCAGATAGCCCCAAACCAGGCAATTCCAACTTAACAACACTTTCACCTTTGGCATCACAACAAATACCTCTCAATGAACAAATCGAACCCGAAAAGCCAAGATCTTCAGATACATTTAAGCCCATCTTTTGCAAGAATTCGAAGACAAATGACTCATCAGTTACAAGTTTTTGGCAAACCAAAGGCCTAAAGAACAGCGTTAAAACCAAAAAAGAACGAAACATTCCCAACCCCATCTTTTTTTGCTATGCAGTACTTACTCAGGAATTGATTGAAGACAGAAAAAACATTAATTGCCAAACCGCCCCAACCGCACACGGAATCTTTATCTTCAAACCTTCAATCTCAAACCACAGCACCATCAATTCATTACAACCTCCTGCAACACAAAAAAACCATAAACACCGCCACTACAGACCTCTCAAATATCAATTTGAGGTTCCAAGAAACTACAAAGAAAGGTTTACAATTTTTCAGAACCCCAAGGAATAGAAAGGATTAAAGCATACGCATGAAAGCTATCTCACACAAAGCGAATGGATTTGAACAGGAAAAAATCAAACTTTTTGTGGTCTGAGACACTGAACACTAGAGACTGAATATAGCCTACAGGGGAAGAGGCCTGACAGTCAACCTGTCCATACCTGTGTA
>NW_027353866.1:0-1090 GCF_012295235.1 Primulina huaijiensis
TCTAATTTCACAATCTTTTTGTCGAAAACTGCGCCAAGAAATTTGAACGTGGAGTCTTTTCTTTGTCAGCCTTCGGTAGGAACGAACAAGTTTATGTATTATGGGAATCTTCTCTTTTGTTTTGGGTATCGATTGTCGGTTTCCAAGGAACTTTTTTAGTGGAATATGTCTCGTGTGTTTGATTCTGAATCAGTAGTTTATGTTGAAAAGATCCCATCGACGGATTATTTTTATATTTTTGTAAAAAAGATCAAGCCTTTGTATAATATACAAGTGTTTGTTACATCAATTAGGCCATGCACCATCGGCCTTCATTCACTGTGTATTGCTCTGTGTACGTTCTATTATGCTTAATGATTCTTTTTTCAGGAAATTTTCACTCGTGTAGAAGGGGTCTGGAGTAACTTGGAGCTGTTTTTTGTGAAAATTGAAATATGGAGTTGAAAGCAATGATTTTGGGGCACTTTTTGGTGATTTCTTTGGCTTTAAACGCTGGGCTTTTATACAGAGACTACTGCAATAATGGGAAGCACAAATCTGTGGAGTTTTTCAGCTTTAAAACGGAGTGCAAGAATGAATCTTTGGTTACCAAAAGAGACACCCATGTTGCTGGAAGGTTTCCTTTTGAATCATCTTCTTCAAAAGTTGTTGATGGAGTTATTGATCTTGATCAGTAAGTACTGTTTAACAACTGCACTCTTTCTTTTTTGAGTCTGTTCTATTCTTTTCTTTCCTTTTCTTTTCATTCTCCTTGCTGGGATAAATATTACTATTTTAGCAGGAAGAAAAGGGTCTATTTAGTTTCCATAGTTTATTGAATTTTTTGGTTTGAAGGTAAAAATAGTCATAAAAAGACTTGAAATTTGGGTAGCGACCTTTCTGGATTATGAACAATGGTGGATTAGTGCTGCATGATTTAGCTGAATTTATCTCTTATAATTTTAGGTTTTAAATTTTGATTAGATGGATTCTCTGGCACGAAGAGTGTCATCTTTTCTTGAAGCAAGGGCAATATTTTGCTCTTTTAAATAATAAGTTTTTGGCTGCAAATAGAGGTGTATAAGATATAAGGGAAATTGGCTTCAGTCTC
>NW_027353867.1:0-1091 GCF_012295235.1 Primulina huaijiensis
CACAAAACTGACACTTCATTCGAAAAGATTATAAAATCGTGAGTGCTATTCTACCCCTCCCCCCTCTAAACACATCTTAACCAATCAACCGATCCTAACAATTTGTTTACTGTACTTACTAATTTTGTTGACTTGGCATATTTGAGTATATAGTATCATGAGAACCCTTGGACCGTCTTTCTCTCTATCTATGGTCTGAATGTTTCTTATGTATTGAGAAAATAGGTATTGTATAGCTAACTCTATCAAGATCAGGCGTATTATTTATCAGTGTTTTAGATAAAATTTTAAAAGATTTTGTTCGCCTTCCTTCTAAACTTTAACCTGATCCGAATTACCTTTTTCAAAATCTATTAGCAACATCTTTACTAAGATCAAGCGCTTGTGACTTTTTCGAAAGTTACATCATCAATGACTTTTTCGAAAGTTACATCTGATGATTACGGTATAACTCAAATATTTTAAACAGTACAACAATTCAAGCTCCATAATTTGGCCACTTTCCCAGCATGAGCAATCATTCAAACAACCATCCTTCCATTCCAGCATGAGCAATCATTCAAACAACCATCCTTCCGTTGTACTACTTCTAATCCTTGAAAATTGAACGTGTGATATTGGCTATGATACCAACCTTAGAATCACGTGATTGATATTTTACCAAAATTTATATTTGGTAGTAATCAGATAACTTAAATATTTTAAAATTACAACAATGAAATTTTTTTATGTTTTAACTAATCGCATTTAGTCACAATTATTAATTTTAAAAAATTTCTTCAACACCCAGATGAAAATAAAAAACAAAATAAAAAATTCCACATGTAAAATCTAGACATTTTGTTCTAAAAAAATTCTATTGACATTTGTAACAATTTATTTTTAAATCAGGCACAAATCCCTTGAAAATGGGTAAATACTCTTGATTTTTTATAAACACAGGTGTGAAAGGCTATTCATTTTATATAGGGGTTTGTGATATTTGCCCTATTGATTCCCAACAATTTTTATTTATTTTAATTTAAGATATAATATTATATTGTATATTTACTATTTAATAAAATATGAAACTCTTAGAAAACAACTTTGGT
>NW_027353868.1:0-1092 GCF_012295235.1 Primulina huaijiensis
CAGTAAAGGGTCGTTGGTTGGAGAAATGTGATGCCCATGTCATCCAGCAAGCCACGAATCCAAACGATTTCACAAGTAGTGGTGGCCATAGCGCGGTATTCAGCTTCAGCCGAAGATCTTGATACCGTATTTTTCTTCTTAGTTCGCCACGATAACAAGGAATTGCCAAGTTTAATACAGAATCCAGTCAACGAACGTCGGGTCATGGGACATGACGCCCAATCAGAATCACAATAAGCTGAAAGAACCATTGAGTTATGAGCTTGCAATAAGATACCCAGACCAGGAGAACATTTCAGATATTTGACCACCCGAAGAGCTGCATCCATGTGAGACTTTTTTGGAGAATGCATGAATTGACTAAGATGTTGAACGACATAACATATGTCAGGCCGTGTGATGGTAAGATAGATCAACCGACCAACAAGCCTTTGATAAGAATCAGGACTGGGCAGTAAGGGATCATGGAGATTACGATTACCAGAACTGTGTGGAGCAATAATGCAATCAAACTCTGTAGTAGTTAACTTCTTATTTTGTTCCATGGGTGTCTCAGAAGGTCGGCTTCCAGCTATGCCTGAATCTGCAATAAGTTCTAAGGCATATTTGCGTTGATTGAGATATATGCCCTCATGTGACCGAGCAATCTCTATACCCAAGAAATATTTCAACTTACCAAGATCACGAATTTGTAAATGACAGTGCAAAAAATTCTTCAATTCAACAATTAAGTCAGAATTACTCCCTGTGATGACAATGTCATCTACATAAACCACCAAGATAGTAATGTGCTGAGAATCACGTCTGATAAAGAGTGAGTGATCATGGTGTGATTGTGTGTAGCCCGCATCGTGCATAATCCCTGCAAATTTATGATTCCACTGTCTCGAAGCCTGCTTAAGACCATACAATGACTTGCGTAATCGACATACTTTACTAGGGCTTTGAATGTGGTAGCCAAGCGGAAGTGTCATAAAAATCTCCTCATCCAAATCACCTTGAATAAAGGCGTTAGCTACATCCATTTGTGTTAAAGACCAATTATTGGCTGCTGCTAGACTAAGCAAACAACGGATGGTGACTATCTTGGCA
>NW_027353869.1:0-1092 GCF_012295235.1 Primulina huaijiensis
TCGGCGGAGGAGATTGGTTGCGACAAGTTTTGGATGATGCAGAAGTTGAAATCAAAGGCCGCGATGTTCTCCTCGTCTTCTTCTCTTATCGGATCATGAGAAAGTGGAGTTCTTGGGGTGGCGAATGGACTTGAGAGTTCAGAGCATATGTCAACTGCCATGGCGATATATATCTTTGCAAGAATTTGGAAACTGTTGCAACAGGAGAATAATTTTATACCCACAAAAGGATTTTATGTATAAAGATCAAGAAATTAAAAGTCGGAAACTATAATGTCATGATTTGTGATATGAAATTTGGTTTAGGATTCAAAGAAATGTAGCTCATTCGGGTTTTATAACTCTTTTTTAATGACGAAGAACCCACATTCATTATCTTTAAATGTTGAGGAGCATAATAACTTAGTCCCATTGCATTTTCTAACATAAATCGATTCGATAATTGAGTACTGTAACATGATCGAAGACTTGACATGCTTATCTTTTTGCAAAATAATAAAATTATAAGTAAACCTGTGGTTAAGCATGTAAATAACAAGTGAATCGGGTCACCCAAAATATGGACCGAGCAGTTAAAGTTAAGTAAGTCCTACTAAAATCAGAAGTGAACCTTGAATACATAATTCTGCGACAGCCGCCACGAAATCGGGTTTGGACCGTTGAATAATCATGGTTTAAAGCCAAGACAACAAACATAGGATGCCAAATAATTCCTTAATACAAAGTTGGTTTATTTTTCTTTTCTCTCGTCTCCCTTTTTTTGAGACCCACAACGTTGGATTTGAGTAGTCGGATGTTTTATATTAATTTATCTATGTTAGGTGATAAATATGCAAATAAATCATTGTAATCCTGGGCAATGTCACGTTACTTGACCCCTCATTTCGCATTGTCACATTTGGCATCTATTCTAACATTTTTATTACATTTTCCCACCATACTGACACCTTACATATCATCATGGACCCAAATCAATTTTATCCCTCAAGAATTTGAATCTTCGAATATCTCTATATTTTTAATATATCGCATCAATTCATGGATATATAATAAAATCATTTGACGGTGTTCGATCGATCGTATGTGGGTCAT
>NW_027353870.1:0-1092 GCF_012295235.1 Primulina huaijiensis
TCAGTTAGCTCAATGAGCTAAATTCCTCTCTTTCAATTCTTGACAGTACTTCCTTGGGAATGTTTCTGGTTGTCATTTCCTAAAGTCACCTTAAAGAACATCTAATTTTCATTAAAGACCACATCTCGACTTATGATACACTTTTCATTTCTAGGTTCAACTCCCCACAAACTATATCCCTTTACTCCATCTGGATACCCCAAGAAATACACTTCTTGGCTGTTGGTTGCATTTTATATTTTCTAGCATGCACATAAGTTGTGCAACAAAAAAGTCCTAAGGTTTGAGTAATCGGTTGGGTGTTCATTCCAAGATCCTTGTGAAGTTTTAAACTAAATAGCTACTGATGGGCATCTGTTTATTAAGTAGCATGTTGTCTTGACAGCCTCTGCCTAAAAAATTCTTGATAATCCAGCATTTTTAACCATGCACCTCACCCTTTCAAGGATTGTTTGATTTATCTTTTCTGCAAGTCCATTTTGCTGTGGTGTTTCTGCCATGGTGTAGTGTCTTGATATACCTTCCTCTTTGCAATACTTGTTAAATCTATCATTGCAAAACTCTAGTCCATTATCGGTTCAAAGTTTTTTACATTTACGGCTTGTTTGATTCTCCATCATAACTTTCCAATCCTTAAATGCTCAATCATTGCTTGAAAGTGTTGTTACCCAAACTTTTCTAGAGTGATCATCAATTATCGAAATGAAGTACTTTGACCCCTTATTGATTGAACCATTGAAAGGCCCCATACATCTGAATAGACGTAGTCCATGATGCCCTCTGTTTTGAAGTTTGAAGCCTTAAATCTTACTCTACAACTCTTCCCAAGAACACACTCTTCACATAATTTTAATTCTCATGTCTTGTCTCCACATAGAACATTTTGTTTGATTAATTCATTCAGTCCCTGTCCACTTACATGACCCAATCTGAAGTGTCATAACCGTGTTTTATACATTGGCTCACTTGTTGGGTTTGTTAGGTAAGATTTTATTTAATGGGGTGGGACTTACATTAAATAAAATATTAAAAATCACATATCCCACGTCGATTTTTTCTGAAAACTGAACGAGGGAATTAGTTATAAATAGA
>NW_027353871.1:0-1095 GCF_012295235.1 Primulina huaijiensis
AACAAATCATATCAGATTACAATAATCAAATTCTCGGGCATTACATTTTTAAATTAAGACAACACGATTTAATGCAACTTAACATTTTTATTTGTTGGAAATAAAATATATCCTAATAACTGAAATAAGATAAATTGATATATAGTTCGTTTTTAGTTTAACATTTTGACGTCTGGTATGTATCTTATCTGATAATCCCACAAGAAAGAACCGAACGTTGTGAGAAAACCAAATTGGGAGAAAGAAAAAATCTTAGCAATGTCACGTTGAATCTGGTAAAAGAGAAAAAATAAAAAAAAGAAGAAAAAATTGGAACAAGAAGACATCATGTTAATTTGCTTAATCTCCTTTAATTCAGCCTATTTTTCTTTCAAGAAAGCTGCTATAATCTTAAAATTTTCAAGATAATGGCAAGATAAATCTGGTGAGATGACATTGAAATAAACAATGATTATATTTCGTTGAATTTCAGTCCAAAAAATATGTTTTTTTCGATACAAATATAAAATTTACTCACATGTAAACACATATTTATTGAAATGTCGAAAAATTGAAAATTTGATGAATAGTGATGTGATTATTTTATTATTTAAGAATATGTGAGGTTGATTATATTGTGACCGGAGGTGAATGAGTAATTTATTTTATTCATATTGGCAAGTAATATATTGACAGCAAGTGGATGATCTATCTGGCTGGTTTGCAATATTGGTCGGTAGGGGGTCGATGTATTCGATCTTTGATTAGCTAACATATATATTTAATAATGAAAGTGGATGATGTATCTAGTTCAGATTTATGAGTTTGTATAGTTTTTGATGATCAATATTCATAACTGTTAATTGAAGGAAATTTATAACATTATGAGTTGTTTTAGTTTCAGAAATGATTTGATCTCGGCTTATTTGATATTGAATAATCTCAATAATATCGTTTACAATTGATTGAATTTTTATATTTTGATGACAATGAATGTATTGGATGTTAGCTCACTTTTTACGAGTTTTTTTTTTCAATGTACAATTTTAAATATTGGGGTAGAGAAATGTGAGCTTGAAGAAAAGGAAACAGAGTATAGCCATTTCCACACCTGTT
>NW_027353872.1:0-1095 GCF_012295235.1 Primulina huaijiensis
TATATCACATGTTTATCTTATCATGTGTACCAAACTATGCCTAACAATACTATCCTAAGGATACCATCTTATTTGCCGACGATGATGTGCTCATTTTTCTCGTTTGTTTCCTACATGAATCTTCACGACCAAAGTTAATTTTGTATTAAATTTTACTGTTTTGGGATGTTTAATAAGAGATTTATAGAGACATCGATATAGGGATCACTTGTTTTTTGCGAAAAACATATGTTATTTTATTACAAAAATTATGGTTTCAATTATTTCGAGAAAAAAAAAAGTAAAAAATGAATGAGAAAATCAAAATCGGTTCTGATTCAACTAGATTAGCAATGCGGAAATAGAACTGAAATTTCGAAAGTATGATTTTGATGGCGTTTTAAAGTAAAATCAGTGAGAATGGTGAAGGTGATTCTTAATATAAAATATATCAACACTTGTTTGTATTGCTCAACAATTCCATCCTTGTAAATTCCACCAAGCAACAAATTTGTCAATGGAGTGTAAGATTGACCAAAATGATTAATTATCCATTAATGATATTAATTATTCTTCTCGCACTCATATTTCATATGTATTTTTTGGTTCATTCAATTAAAGATTGTTATAAGAACATATTTTAATAAATTTATTATTCACTTATAACTATCATTTTCCATATTTATTTTTCTTGAATATATTTATGATTGAAATATAACATATATTATTTATGCATGCTTATTTTGGTATGCATTGATAACTAATAATTATAGATCATTAGATGTAAAATGAGAGTGGAATATATGATAACTTATGCTATTAATATCAGCGTATTTTTTTTTTATTTATTTTCTTTTGAGTAGATATTATAAGTAATTTCATTTCATCAAAAGTTTATAACTATTAATATTATATCTATATTCGTGAGACAGATTGATTATATCAATATTTTAGTGAAAAATTAATTTTTTAATAACTCGAGTCAAATCGAATATTTATTTAGCCTATAAATTTCGAAATTTTGTCTGGTTCTCCCGAAAATAAATAAATAATCTATGCTATTTTATTAAGTTTGAGACACTTAGAGTAACTAAATTTGGTGTCATGATCTGTTTT
>NW_027353873.1:0-1096 GCF_012295235.1 Primulina huaijiensis
TGTTCCTAGTGAAATCAAATTCCTCTTGAGATCTGGTACATATCTGACTTGCTGTAAGATTTTGTAGGTGCCATCATCCATTCTAAGTCTGATGGAGCCTATACCTCTTACTTTGCAAGATCTATCATTTCCTAAGATGACCACTCCCAAATCTGTTTCTTGCAGAGTTTCAAACCATGACTTTGTAGGACACATGTGAAATGTACATCCAGAGTCTAGAATCCATTCATTTGATGTCCCTTGGTCTGATATGGCCAATGCCTCTGTTGTGTCATATCCATCAGATGCGACAGAGGCTTCACCATCCTCATTGTTTCTTTCTTGATTTTTTTTCTCCTTTCAGGGCAATTTCTTTTGAAGTGTCCCTCCTTGTGGCATAAGAAACACTTGTATTTTACTTGACTCTTGGATCTTGATCGAAAAGGGGTCCTCCTTTGCTGTCTTCTCTCAGGTCTTCCTCTTGTGTTTAGGCTTTCTCCTTGTGAATGACCATGAGGATTCATTCCTTTCTGCAATTCTTTGGCCCTTATTGCAGATTGTACTTCCTCCAATGAGATTGACTGCTCCCGGCCATAGAGGAGTGGATCCTTGAAGTTTTCATATGACATTGGGAGAGAGTTTAACAAGATTAACGCCTTGTCTTCTTCTTCCAATTTAACCTCAATATTTTCCAAGTCATCCACGATCTTGATGAATTCATCAATCTGCTCAGAGATATTTGGCTCGTCACTGATCTTGAACGAGTATAATTTTTGTTTCATATACAACCTGTTGGCTAGTGATTTAGTCATGTAGAGTGATTCGAGTTTCGTCCACATAGCAGCTGCTGACACTTCTCTGGAGACCTCACGCAGAGGTTTATCTCCAAGGCTCAGAATGATTGCGCTTTGTGCCTTTGCGAGATTTTGTTTCTTTTCTTTCGGATCACCCATCATGGCTTCTTCTCCTTTCAATGCTTCCTCCAGACCTTGTTGTGTTAAGATTGCTCTCATTTTGATTCTCCATAGGCCAAAATCATTCTTCCCGTTGAACTTTTCGATTTCAAATTTCATGGATCCCATCTTCTTGATTGTTGTTCGTGTCGTGTCGTGTCGTG
>NW_027353874.1:0-1099 GCF_012295235.1 Primulina huaijiensis
CTCAAAAATAATTAATACTCACAAATGGAAATCCACCTATTAGTTAGTATCTCCAATCATATCTAATACAATATTTTAGATTTGTTAATCTTCGGATCACGTTCATCCACCATGCTCTTCATTGTATGGTTCATTCTAGTTTAAATTTATTTAATTTTTAATAATATTATTAGATTATTTTAATAAACAGTCGACAAAATAATTACACTACTCATTCTTTTTATAATGTTATATATATCTGATAAAAATTCTAAAAAATATATAAACTTGTTATAATTATATAAATCATGTAATAATAATTTAATTAGTCATTTTTTTAAAAAATCAATTTCAATATATAAATTAATTAAGATAATATTAATGTATTGATATTTTAATCTAATAAATATTTTGTGGAATAAATTAGCTGCTGTAAATAAAATAATATGGAATATTTTGAAAATATTGTTTTGAGTGTACAGTCTAGAGACGATGAGTTAAAGATTAATTTTATATTTGATGTAGAAATTACACTATCTTGAAGTCGGTGTTGTACTAAGACACCACAATGAGTTGGAGATGATCCAAACTTACGAATGTTTTCGCGCAAACATTACTTCCTGAAACCCTAAATCTAGATGTAGGACGTACAAGGAACCGAGTCGTGCGAGTTACGCTTTCTGTAATCTACTATGATCTCTTGTATAGCGACTCCTCCTCTCATCCCACAATGAGAAGTATGATCACCATCATTCGAGAATGTCATCCATGAATGGACCAAGGATTCCCCTTCCAACATTCGTGAACCCTGGCCGGACTAATCACGACACCTTTCACGTGCGCAAATTCAATTGGGACCACAAAAAATATATAAGTAAAACATCCAATAAAAACCTCGATTTTCGATTGATTTAAGCAAGATTTCATGTTTGTGTCTTATATTTATTTTATTTAATTTTATTAAAGTTGAGGACATGATAGTAACAACCTAAGAAGGACACCAACTTTTTCTTCCAACTTTACCCTTATATAATACTAATATTACACTTTTTTATTTAAATTTCGACACATTTTCATTTTTATTTTTTTTATTTCAACAATTCAAATATCAATTTAGTCA
>NW_027353875.1:0-1100 GCF_012295235.1 Primulina huaijiensis
CAATATGTGGACCTAGCCATTAATAAAATTTCAGATTTGAAAGTTGAATTAGTATATCCGTTCCCATGAATTAGCAGCTTATCTTTCGTATTAAAGCCAGAAATTACGTAGAAACTGATTTAAAGTAATGTGTTGCAATATAAATTCAACTTGCTGACTAAGGTGGTTGGTGCTCTAAATTTTGAAACCCTTAGAAATCCTTAGGTGTATGTGTCATTAATTTTTTTTTTTGCATAAATGTTCAATTTAACGATATCTTGCTAAATGTGTGTTTCACAGTCAGTTATGCTCAAACGTAAAAATTTGGAAAATTGATTTGGATTGGCTTGAGTTTGGTCAAAATCAATTACTATGCACGCGCTATGCAGCTCTTTTTTTGTGAGATTTGACTTTGAGGCTCTTTGAAATATAGAAAATGGAATTTACTCGTGACTTGGGATTTAATCCATCCTTGTAGTCTAATCACTTGTGCTCAAAGAAAAATCATATGATGGTTTATTGAAAAAAAGGGCAGTAAGGAAACAAAATCCGTACTGCTTTTGTGTTTGGAAAAAGCTACCTATGCAAATTGAAGGTTAGTGTGAAGCTCCGGTTGGAAAAAGCTACCTAACAAATGAAGGTATTAGAGTGAAGCTACTAATCATGTTGATTTGGAAAAAGCTACCTATGCAAATTGAAGGTTAGTGTGAAGCTCTAGCCGGAAAAAGCTACCTAACAAATGAAGGTATTAGAGTGAAAGCTACCAACCATGAACCATTTAGATTTGGAAAAAGCTACCTATACTGAAGGTTAGTGTGAAGCTACCATCTGGAAAAAGCTGCCTCTCAAATGAAGGTATAGTGTGAAGCTACCAAATAAAATTACCTGCGAAGTGATTAGATTGCAGGGTAAAGTTTGAACAAGACTTTCCATTTCTGTCTTTCAGTTAGCTGATTTTGAAGATCTTCCTCAAAAGATGATTGTCTAGTTCACCCACACACTTGATTTATACTTGACATTGAGTAGATTTGATTGTTTGATGAGTACGAATTTCTACTTTTGAGTATAACTTTGGTTGAATCCCCATTATGAGCATTGTGTTTGTTGAAAATTGAAAAAAA
>NW_027353876.1:0-1101 GCF_012295235.1 Primulina huaijiensis
TTAATGCTTCAATTTATTCTAGAAATCAAATAGGACTTGTTCATGTTTTGTCACATCAATTTTTTTCCCTAACAAATTAATTTAGGAATTCATCGTTATAAACTTAAATAATTGGGTTCAACATCTGATCTAAATCGAAAAACTTCGCTTGCATGGTTCAATCTACCTAGCTTCACAGAGCTAAAACTTGAGTCTTGCAGCTTGAAGAATCCGACTTCGCTGAATCCGCCCTCCACGAACGCGACATGAGAGTTGTAGAACCCTAACAGATATGGATATTGGACAACGCTTTCGAGGGTTTCGATGTTGGCCAATCTTTCTTTCTTCCATGTCTGATTCTTGATGTCATTCATGACCCAAAGATTCATATCTCTTCTCTCCGTCAGACAAACGAGTCCAGGTTTACCTTCATATTCGAAAAGCTGCTTGCTTTTGTAAGAATGTAGATTTTCTTGGACAGGTTTTGGTAACGGGAATTTGCTGAAACTGTTATTTGTGATGCTGTACGAAAGAATGTTGTCTTCGGTTGTTAGCCAGTGGACAGAATCGACAACAGAAACTGAAGAATTACGGGCTATAAGCTCCCTGAATGGCAATAATAATTCGTCGCTTGCTTCCTTCCAGGTCCATGTTTCCGAATCAAAAATTTCGCATCCATATTTGTATAACTCGCTGTATCGCCTGGAAATTTAAAATTGTGTAAATCGCATGAATGGAAAACATATGAACATTCACATATTGAGAATTTAAAAGCGCCCATACGTACCCTAAAAATCCTCGTTTCGATAATCGAATTATCTTGAAACATAGAGGTTGAGCCCCCGCAACCATCAACGTGACAGAGACAGTTTCGTGACGAGTCTTTGGATTAGGGAGATCCCGCAATTGCCCTGTGATGGGAATGTACGCGAAATATCGACTTAGACGTTTCGAGCCTTTCTCGATCTCTCTTTCGCAACACAGTATTCCTTGTTTCGAAGAGGAAGCCAAGATCTTGGTGTCCTTCGGCAAGCTTTTCATGCGCACGCCCACGTTATCGGGGGTGACAAACATAGTGACATGCTTGTTAAACCTTAAATCTTGCACGAAGTACCCGGATAT
>NW_027353877.1:0-1101 GCF_012295235.1 Primulina huaijiensis
GGAGGTATGAAATCCGACCCATACCCTACCCATTGCCATCCCTACTTGTAACAACTCATTTCAGTTAGAACTTATTTAATGCATATACTGAAACTCTTGGTATCTTTTCTACACAAATGCGATCACAAACTGTCTATTGAGCACTAGGTTCAGACATGCACAAACACAACTCTTTAACATATATCTTGAGCAGCTAGAGTTGGTAAAACAATACAAGTTGATCTTTAATGATTAGATATGAACAATATGTGTGTGCTATGAAGCATCTTAAATAAAAACAATAAAAGAGTGCTTGAAATCCTAGATAATACATATTTTAAATGCCTCAGTAGTCTCTTTTATTCTTGAATCATGCCTATACTTAAATGAACTCCTTCAACGGTTAGATCTTCAACAAATGATATTTGTACTGATGGCCAACATAGAAAAAGTGGTCTTTTTTTTCTTTCTTTCTATTCATAGTATGCCGCAATAAATGCTCTTGGCATGTATCCAAAAATATCAATAAACGCCTTTTGATAAGTTGATTCAAGAGAGAGGAAAGCTTGTACATATCTTTGTATTATTAGAAGACATTCTAGGACAACTGAAGACATCGAATAATATGCATTGATTGGTTTAATGATCTTCTAAAACTTCGAGCTTGTATATATGTACAAAGATTGACTTGGTGTGCAAGCATACTGAGTAGAGACTAATCAGCAGCTTGAGCTTCTGTGCAGTCCGAATTTATTCCTTTGAATTAGCTTGATCTTATAGATAGAAATGCAGCCTAACTCTAGCAGAAGTCTTGAATATAAAGCTATACCTGATTTAACTATAAAATCAAGCTCGAAACATGTAAAGAAATAGCAGCTCGACTTATAAACAATTCGATATTGTTTGTTCTCATCAAAATTGAGACATTTTCAAACTAACATATACTTTTGCAATGAAAATAATGCGTTAGATAGAAAAAATAACACTTTTCATAGGTCAAGAGGAATGCGAGATCTGTCTCACAAAATACACATATAAAACAATCTTATAAGATCTTTTTATATTTCTAAGCATATATCGAAACTATATATATAATATTTAAAAAATTGTAAAGTTTGTTTC
>NW_027353878.1:0-432 GCF_012295235.1 Primulina huaijiensis
TTTGGCTCTCCTCATCTCCTCCCAATTCATAATCTTCCTCTTCTTATATCCTACCCAAATCTTTAGGCTTAGGTTTATCTCCACTAGTACTAACTTCAAGCCTATCCAACCGCTCATATAATGGCTCCAACTCTACCTTCATCATCCTACTAAAATGTCCAAACAACGCCTTCATTTGGACCTTAAACAATCCCGGGTTCGAACTATCTCCTACCTGCTTCTCAATTTAATTTCAGACTTGTACCTGCAAGAAAACGTTAGTAGAAAACAAAATATTTCGCACCCAAATCCTCACGGTCACTCCAAAGAAAAGTCGCTCGTCACTCCTCTCTAGTTTTTTTTTGCTCACAACAAATACTCATCGTTCACTCCAAAGAAAATTCACTAGCACTCAAGTGTTTTCACTCAAATTTGATAGTATTCTCGAATGTG
>NW_027353879.1:0-1102 GCF_012295235.1 Primulina huaijiensis
TCGAAAACTTATACAAATATTTGGTTATTATTTGAGTTCTGTTGACATTTCATTAACAGGGTGCTTGATTGTTTAGGAAATTGTGGTTCCATTAATCAGCAGGAAATGATTGGAGTTGTTGAATTAAAGCACAAAACGGGTCAAATCCAACACGAATCCATTAATTGTGGGGTGGAATTTGGGTAAATATAACTTTTATATTTCATTTTTTTCTTTTTTTTTTTAAAAAAAAAGAAGAAGAAAAGAGAAATAAACAAATATTATGTTATTATGCCATACTCTGACAAAAAAATTTACTTTTTTAAATAATTTTATCTATTTAATATAATTTGACATCTAGAACAATAATTTTACTCTCTTAGAGAATTCTCAAATATTTTCTCTAAATTTCTCTGATTTGAAAAACTGATTAAATTGGATTCGATAAAAATAGCCATCGAACTGAATTTTTTTTATAGAGCTCAGGCCATACTTCTGAATTTTTTGGCGTTCGAATAATAATGCGAATTCATTTTCTTTGTTTTTAATTAATGAATGTTTTCAAAAAAAACTTAAAAAACTGGAATATAATTGATGATATAAAAAAATTTACCTTCAGTTCAACTTGAAGATTGAGTCTTCAAATCTTCGCAATTGAGTGGATCAGATCGAGGCTCGGAGTTCTGCACAAACAGAAATAGGGTCAGGGAACGCCATAGAGAGAGTTTTATGGTGTGACATCACCGATGCTAGCAAAATTAAGAGAGAGATATATAGTAATGCTAAGTGAGCAAGAGAACGTGTGCATTAAAACTGTGACCAATACATGATATTTATAGAAGCATGATATTTTAATTACCTTGTTGGAGTAGGATTCTTACCTGAGATAGGAAATGTCGGACAATAGGACTCCTCAACTATTGAGACTAGGACTCTTAATGGTGGTTATGACTCTTGTCTTATCTCTATGAGATTTGATCGAATCCAGTATTTATCGAGACATCTTATTTATTAACGAGAATGTTTTCACATTCCCTAATGCACATATGGGTTCGGACTTCTTATTGTTAGGTTGGGCTCAGTATCCGAGTTCATGATCAACAATGAGGTATAAAACTTAAAG
>NW_027353880.1:0-1103 GCF_012295235.1 Primulina huaijiensis
TTGTATTTTATATTTGTTATTATATATTTAATTTCAACAATTGACATTAATGATTACGTACTTAGCCAATATATTAGACATGTAAAGCTATGCTATTTCAAATCTATTGATATGTAATGGTCTGACTGTTTGGTCACCAAAAACAGCTTATTTCAGTTAAATATTTTTAAATATACTTTTTGTCATTTTAATATTTCAACATATCAATTTTGTCTAACTTAAAAATAACGTACATACAAAATATATTATCACAAAATTCTTATGATTTTATGAGACGAATATCTTATTTGACTCGAATCATGACAAAATATTACCTTTTATTGTAGAATGGATCAGGCCGACTCATATCACGAATACAAATTCGTGACATTGTATTACGTGAGACTTACTCGGGTATTATTTACTAATATGCTTTCAATAATAATAAATTTTTTAACACCATCTCCAAAAGGAATGCTCCATTCTATTCTTGGCAAAACCATTTTGAACTTGTAGACAAGAATCTATTATTTATTCTAAAAATATAAACAATTGAGTAAGGATAAGGAATAAAGAATAAGAAGCAAGAGGCAAAAACGAGGTTCCCTGTGAGTTAAGAAATTTCGAAGGTGAGTTGCCAAGAAACCGTCTTTTTTTCAAAGGTCAAAAACAACTGTAAACTGTTTTCATTTTGGACCGACTGACTGAATATTTTAAGAATATGTTGACTTTAATTCTCTAATTTAATCCTGGGATGTTCACATTGAAATCAAATTTGATGATTCACGAGATTCTCTTCCTCAGATCCTTCTACTTTCCTCTGCATACAGGACCAAATTTCCTTATGTTCAATAAAAAATTTACATGTAATTTGACAAAAAGGAAAAGATTGGCAGTGAAGCTTCCTCAATTCTGATGCCTTTCTTGTTCATTTCCATTCAGAAGAAAGTCTTTTTGCTAATAAAAATCCAGCCTTTTTTGTTTCCTCCACATTTAAAAGAAAGTCCACTAATATTAGAAAAACCAATGACTTTTAGTTCAATTTTCATGTTTTTGATTGGTTAAGGGGAGGGCAAAATACAGATATGAAGAAGGAAGATCAAGCAAGGTCTCTCTTTGGGATA
>NW_027353881.1:0-1104 GCF_012295235.1 Primulina huaijiensis
GTGCGTGTGAGAAATTTGTGACCTTCGGATAAGAGCAGAGGGGGAGCGGGGATTGTGATGATTTTTTTATAGGGAGAATTGATACGTTTGAAAAGAAATACTCGGTTTGATGAATTATATTACAAATTTAACTACCGAATCTGTAATATACCTAAATCATTGAAGAATATATTGATATGTATGTATGAATCTTATTATAATTTATTTATGAATATGAAAAATATTCAAATAAATGAATTTGTCATTTATACGTACATAGAATTTCACGAGAATTCGACCTCCACGACACACATTATATAATATTAATAATAGTATCTTCAAACATAGTAATTCACTAATTATTAAATTCCACGTATTCATAATATACTAGTTTTATTTAAATAATGTTTTATGATCTTGTTGTTCATAATATAGTAGTAATATATAATTAGCACTTAGTGAAAACATAAATTCCGTTTACTTATTATAACTATTCGAACTATAATATAATAGTAAAATGATTCAATATGATGTATCATGAGAGAAAAATGGTAAAAAAGGCTATAATTCAAAGTGAAATCAATAAGAATGCAATAACTGTACTATATGCAATATGACATTTCAATATGATGTAGTATCTATGAATGAAATAATATAAATTTTATCGTAAATAATAGGCCAAATGCCGATGGAAAGGCTATATAGAAAGAAATCTGATAGTAAAATCTCACATTCCTAACTTATGTAATAGTTTTCTTTGACTCCGATGGTTTCAATATTTTTTATTGTCATAAATTCAAAATTATTTTAATGTTAGTAAGGCTACTAGATATTTGACTAGCCTAATGTTCAAACTTTGTCAAAATTGAGTATGATAAAATATAGAAATTTATAAGAAAAATCATAATAATTCGAAATCATCTCCACAAAATATGAAATTTTCACAGTAGGTGTATCTTGTTGAGTTCTATAATTTTGTATAGAAAATATTTTGGAATTCCAAATTCCATTTTTTCTCAAATTGTGAATTTGTAGGCGGTCCTCAAGGGGATTTGGCTGCCGACAAAAAGGTGACTTCCAAGAATATTTCCGATCATGGGCTAAATATTTGGTGTACTTGACATC
>NW_027353882.1:0-1105 GCF_012295235.1 Primulina huaijiensis
TGTATTATAGGACCCGACCGCCTCATAAACCGTTTTATCATCATTAGCATATTCAAATGACAACCTAAGCCCCATAAATTATATACTACCTCCTCCACCATAAGATTACAGCACCTCCGGATCCACTCTCCCTCTTTAGTTAATCTCTTATCTTCATCTCCTCTTCAGATGATGCTCTTCTTCTAGCTTTGTATAGCCTCCGTCTACCATCTTCCTGTTTTGACTGTCGTTATTCCCCCTTTTTGGCATCATTTTTTTAAAATGATCCAACATTTATTGTAGTTAGTTGCCAAAGATAGTTTGAAGACCGTCAATACAAATCCCAAGTCTTTGTTCAGTTTGTGTTAACTGTCCATGCAAAATGACTATGACAACTTTGGTGTATTTTTTCGAACTCTTAAATTCATCTATGCAATTTTTTTATGTCTGATTTGCATGGATGTATATTTTTAAATTATATTTAGTTGGATAAAAATGTACACAATTTATTTATAAATAAATACACTTTGTATTATTTTAAATTTAGAAATACATATATATTTTTAAAAAATGTGTTAAATGTCTTTATATTTAGACAATTATATGGCTTTATATTTTTTCATTGGGGAAAAAATAAAGACAAGAATTTGGACGATTATAACTTCAAAAATACCATAAAATAGATAAATCAGACAACTTTATTTAAATTATACATAAAGACTATTTATACCTTCAGATTCGTCTGGTTGAGTCATTTGTACATAATGACTTTTGTTGTAGCTATAAAAATTGGAAGAGTCAAAATAAATCTAGTTAAAATAAGCATTACGCATATTAGTCACACGATAATATTGATTATCATTATTAAATATAAAATACTGAGTAAGCCTATTAGCTAGTTAAGGAATTATAATTAACTATATATATGTGATATCAAATACGGGATAGAACTAATTTATCTATTTAAATTCTACACTGACAAAAAAAAAAAATTTATGAGATGGTGTATTTGGGGAGATGCGTGCATTTGAAATTTATGAATTTCGATTATAATTTTATTTATTTAAAATAAAATAGCATATCGAATCTTAAATGTACATCTTACTCATTTACACATTAATATACA
>NW_027353883.1:0-1105 GCF_012295235.1 Primulina huaijiensis
CATGATTTGATATTCACAGTACATACATTACCAAATGTAATAATACTATAAACATTTTTTGCAAACCAAAAGTATTTTTCACTTAAATTTTAGTGAGATATAAAAGTCATTATTATTAAATGTGAAGAGCATTTATATCATGTTATATGAATGATTTGGACTGAAACTCATTAATTTTGATTGCCCACTTATAACTAATCATAAATAGAAAATCAAAATTAGGTTGCATTTGGATGGAACTATTTGATTTTGAAGAAATATTTGAATGTATGGTTTGAAATGACTTTATGTTAGAATGAATTTGAAATTCATCACGATGACTCAAAAAATAAATATTCGAGATTTGAAATCCTTTGTCAAGTATATTTATCCATACAAACCAATGAATTTGTTATTATAGATTTGAAATATATAACTTCAAATTCATAAATTCAAATGCAACCTTATATCTGAATGGATCTTTATCATTATGGATCGATATTCAAGTCTGAACCTCATATTTAGATCAGTATTCCAATTACATGACCAATTATTCCTCTCCAACAAATCATATAAATTTAACATCAAGTACACGCCAATTATTAACATGTACATATAGTCACATTACCGCAATAACATACTAATAAACCACAAACTCAATTGTTATAACGATCATCAAAATCGACATATTATATGATCTTTTGTTAATATAATTCTAAATAGAGAACTAAATATTTGTGTAGGGAATATGAAAGAACTTTTCTTTACCCACTATAGCTAGAGATTTGTACAAATTAAATCCAACATGTTGAAACAATGTTCTACAAATTAACTTATATATATAATGCCAAATTGCCCATAATTTGTGGTTCATGACATATTACTCGTGTATGATATAATTGGCCACTCATTTGATTAATTAAATGAATCTTATATTTCACTAGTGACATATAAAACTCAAAAGTTTTACTTCAACTTGATTCTTGACATCAGCCAACCAAGTCGGATTCATCTCATATATATCCCACATTCATGAACAATGAAATTCATGACGTAATTATTTACCTATCTTACATCATATGAACCTAAAAGCCAAAAACATTTTTTTTACAAAAAAAAAAAAAAA
>NW_027353884.1:0-1105 GCF_012295235.1 Primulina huaijiensis
TATTTTGCTAGGTAAAAAACTATGACCAGATGTGATTCTTGGTTTCTAAGTTTCAAATAAGTTTGATACAAATTTAGTTGAGTGGTTTTATAAAGTATTTGTGGAAGTAACGATGAGTTAAGTTTGATCAATGTGTTTTATCAATTTGCACGAAACACTAGTAAACAAACATTGAAGTAAAGTGCAAAAGTAAATGATATAAAAGTTTGTTTATGGAAGTTCGATGGGAATCTTTTCTACGTCTCCCTTCTTATAAGAGTGTGAAGTTATCACTAGAATACGCCGAGATACGACCACAGGACGATTGACAATCTAGAAGACTGTACAGGATATCCAGGTCACACAACAGAACGATTTACATAGACAGAGCTGGTTACAAGTTTGACGTCCAGAACACTCAGAAGGACGATTTATGCAGGCTAAAACTACGCTCCCAAATCACACAAAACGACGGTTAAGAGTGAGCAAATACATCAACAAGATTGATTGCAAATATCAGGAATTTGGCTAGTCTTCACTGTACTCCTTCACCCCGAGAATGAATACTGTAAGTTCAGGTTTTGAGCAGAATGTGTTTCGAATCAGCTTAGTGGAAGGTTTCAGCGAAGGCCTTCTGATTGATTGCTTTAAATTCTCTTAAATGTCAATTTTATATGTTTTCAATTGTTTTCTATTATAGAGATTGGTCCAATGGTCAAAAATATTCTCCTATTGTTGAATCTGACACAGAGTACGGATTTTCCTGATCATTCTAATATTAAACGCGCTATAAATTCTTCACACCTTCTCTACAAAAGTAACAGTTATGTCCACGTGTCAAAATATCACTAGTTGATTTAAACTTCTCTTTTCGAATGATATATGCTGATCGTTTTCTATAATAACTAAAAGGATCACAAACGAATGTATAACCATGGCAAACGACCAGGTCTTGTTCTTCTCTAATATGATCTCCTTGTATACTTTAAAAAATTCTAAGTGTTGTTTCAGATATGTTCAATCTTCTTAGTCTCTGATATAATTCTCTGATTTGAATGCTCTTTAACACTTTTACCTTGATGCACTATACAAACATTTAAGTTTATCTGATATTTCTGTTGGAGTA
>NW_027353885.1:0-1106 GCF_012295235.1 Primulina huaijiensis
TTTCTTGGGAATGGCTGCAAGTCTAGTATACATCCTGGCCATGGACTGGAATCCTCTGACGTCACCGGAGCGCAGGAGATTGCCTACACAGAATTGAAGAGATTCTTCACTCTAAATTATAAACCAATAGAGGATTCACATCAATGCAAGAAGATATAAAAGACAAGAATTATAGGGATGGATCTTTTGGTGTCAAGGGTAAGAAACATTGTTCGTCTGCACCGTAACATTGATTTCAGTATCACGACAGCAAAATTTGTTGGAAATGTGAAACACGTTATTTCCTTATCTCATTGATATCTTGATACATGTCTCAGTGAACATCCAAGAAACAGCACCATCTGAATAAATTTCCAACTACTGAAGAATTCCGAACCTAGTTTCAATATCTTCGGTTGAATTAAATCTGTAAGAAAAACTACATTTTTTGTCCTATAATTTTATCACTTTGCGATTTTGATCATATATGTTATCAAATATCAGTTTCGGCCCTATATGTTATGATTTTAGCAATTTTAGTCATTTTTCATTAGGATTGCAGATGTGACATTATACACGTCAGCACCACATCAACACTGTGTTGGTATCACACCAACATCAAGTCGAAAAAATGACTAAAAGTGCCAATAGGGGACTAAAAATAAAATTTGACAACATAAAGTGTCAAAATTGCAAAGAGGCGAGCATATATGAACAAAAAACAATTTTCTCAATTTTTAATAACATGGGACAAGAGAAGTACAAGGATAGTTTCTTATAGGGGAATGAGTCATCAGTGGACTACCATTATTAGCCTGGAGGTGAAACGATTACTTTTAGAACACAAATCGTAAATTCAAGTCACAAAATACACGTTTGTGCAAAAAAAATAGCAACGGGGCATAAAAAATTGCAATGTCATAATCTACCCGAATTTAGTGTTAGCTAACAGCGAGTCATAGAACATGGTTTACCCTACCTGAAGAACAAACATCTTTTCTGAAAACAATCGCATCCAATTTTTTCTATTCTCATAGACAAACGAGTGTGGTCCGAGTATATCTCAATGAGGCTATATTAATACCTGAATCACAGTTTAGTGGGCTATCAGGTTCTGGATGAGCCAT
>NW_027353886.1:0-1107 GCF_012295235.1 Primulina huaijiensis
TTTAACATTTTTAACACCGATATATCCCTTTGAACTAGTTAAACGATCAAATTTTTCAAAACTCAAAACATAAAACATCTATATCTTTGAGTATTCTACGTTATATTAAAATTTTAAATCATTTGTACTTCATATGACCAAGATATGTTATATTTTATTCTTTAAAAATCGTTAAGTATTTAGTAATCTCACATTACTAAATCAACAAATTGTGATATTTTCTTCAGATATTACAGAATCAGTTCTTTAAGGAACTAATCTTGAAATTTTATATTTCAATAGCTCAAATAAGTAACCTGAATGCATGCTACGAATAAATTAATAAAGTGTGAGCCAAGATTTGCGATTTGTAGACCGAATAAAATGGAAGGTTAATCACAATTGACTGATTTGTTCTGTTTGTAGTTTTTTTGTCGTCAATCTTCAAAACTGAACTCATCAGCTATATGTAATCTTCGATCTCAACGGTCACATTGAATGCATTAATTAATTATATCCGTGAAGTTGTCTTTTAGTCCATGTAGACAAATTTTTTCTGACAGAGGTACGATATATCAGAATATTCTGCTTCGTCTGTTCTGGTTTGGTAAGTAGTGTCAGTTTGTCTACTGAGATTCAAATTACTGCTGATGACGTGACTAATTAATCATGAGTCAAACTGGTCGACTGATCAGTTAAGTTGGTGAATATCGGTTCTAACTGATATCATTTCAGTTTGAATGTTCTGCTACCGGTTCTGATCTTCAGTTATGCTATACCAGTTTGCTTTCAATTTTTCTCTTCAATTCTGGTAACATTCAATTAGTTAATTTTCCGATTTATCAGTTCGAGACTTTATTAAACTTATGAGAACTTAAGTTTATTTACTTCAGTTATTGGTCTGTTTTTGTCCGATAAGTCTCTTTTAGTTATGAGATCAGTTCTATGCTATTAGTTCAGTTATAGATTCAGTTTAGCTCCTCTGATCAATTACTGGTCAGTTTGCCAAATATATATTTGTTAGTATTTTTAATGATTAATTAAATTAAATAAGTAATTTTTTTCAAATAAACAAATAACTAATTATTATTATTATTTTCGTAATGAAATAATTAATTAATTTTCTTT
>NW_027353887.1:0-1108 GCF_012295235.1 Primulina huaijiensis
AAAAAAAATGCAGGGAAGGCTGTTTGCAATTATATATATCAGTTATAATATTGTCATAAATCTGTTGAAAATACAAGAAATCATTTCATAGAACAGCAGAGATTGATTCCACACACACACACACACACACATTTATACACACTAAACCATTGTGCAGATATTGTTCAATCAAGGCCATAGAAACAAAATCGCGCGCAGACGATCAGCAATGGCTAACATATTGGGTTCTTTACTCTCTCGTCACACTATTTGAACTCACATTTGCTAAAGTACTTGAATGGTACGTAATTATTTATATATGCCTATAAATGTTGTTCATCTTTTTATAGTAGAAATGAACTTTTATATATATAATTGAATACTATTAGGTTTCCGATTTGGTCTTACGCGAAGTTGATGGCGATATGCTGGTTGGTGCTGCCTTACTTCAACGGGGCAGCGTACGTGTACGAGAATTACATAAGACCGTTTTACAAGAATCCTCAGGTTAAAATATGGTACATTCCTCGGATAAAGGATGCCTTCAGCAAGCCAGATGATATTTTAACTGCTGCAGAAAAATACATAGAAGAGAATGGACCTGAAGCTTTCGAAAGGATGATAGCAAGGGTAATTAAGCTCTGTCACGATGTTCCCTTTAATTTCAACGTAATTTAAATACCATTCTTTTGAAAGATTCAACATGAACAGTTCGCTCACTCATGCATGTGAGCTAGGCAACTATCACATTCGCATGTATAATTTATTTGAAATCGCAATGTTTGTTATCGCGATTCGAAGTTGTTTTTCATTTACTTTACATTTCTTTTGCTGTAGGCTGATAGAGAAGCAAGAGACAGGCGTAGCAGCTACTCAATCTTTCATGATGGTTATGAATATTGAATTTGTACAAATATGAATATTTGGTATTCATTCAAGGTGTAATATTAATGGGACTTCATAAATTCCTATTAACATTTGTGCCTTATCATGATATTATTAAAAAAGTGAAAAATGAATAGACATTTAAATTGAAAAAATAATATAGTTATAAAAAATAAAAATAAAATTATTTTTTCGTTAATTTAAAAAACTTTCTTAAATACAACACATGTCGATTAATTTTTTT
>NW_027353888.1:0-1108 GCF_012295235.1 Primulina huaijiensis
AGCCCCTAACTGGTATTTATACTAAGCAAAGAAGAAAGTAAAATGGGAAGAAAACAAAAACGAGTTACGTGTTTACAAAAAAGCCCAATTATAATATGCTGATTGTAGATTGTCACATATTTCAGGTTTTTAGTTTAATTTTATTTCAAAATTTGAAGAAACCATTAAATTTTTCTTTAACTTGTATTGATAAAGAATAGAAATAATTGTACGCATTATTATAGTTCATTAATCCACAAATGAGTACAAGTAGATTAAAGCTTAACATAAATAAAATCAAATGTTACCATTATTAACAATTGTTTTTTTGGGTAAAGTTACAGTTAAAATTTTCTAAGATAAATAAAAGCTAAAATAGTGGTCCTCCGAGTTTAATGAAAGAACCTTGCTTCCTCTCTTTTTTTCTTTCACTTTTTTTTTCGAAAAAGATGTGATGTTAATGGAAATCGCTTACTTTTGGATGTTGGTATAATTAAAGACAGAGACATCGTCACAATTATTTTTAACAATATAAATATTTTATTTGAATCATGCATAAAAAATATTAATTTTATTTTAAAAATATTAATTTTTTATTATAAATATTGTTAGAATTGATTAAAAACACACATATTTTATTAAATTTTTTTAATGGTTTCTAATTAGTATAATAATAATTACTACCATCATAATTTTCCATCTGGCCAAGTGGTTTTCGCTTTTTTTAAAGTGATGTATATTTATATCAAACCCTATTTTTTAAATAAAAGGAAAAAAAGTAGGACCGTGAAGGTTGCTCAACGACCATAGGAAATTATTAACTATTCTTTAAGGTTGTTATGCCAATAAAATTGAAATTTTAAAACTGTAATAATTTTTCATCATTTATGGTTTGTTCAACTCGTTATTTTTTTCATTTGAATTAAATTATTTATTTTTTATTTTTATTTTATGCTCTTTCACTTATTATTGTTCAACCAATTATAATCGATCAATAAAATTTAGGATAAATTTAGATATATAATATTTTGCTTAAATCACTTCAACTTTTAAAATTAAAAAACAGTTTTGACGTTTGAATAATGTGAGAAATGCAAAAAAAAAAAAAAAAAAAAAAAAAAAAAAAAAA
>NW_027353889.1:0-1109 GCF_012295235.1 Primulina huaijiensis
GCCGAGGCTCGAGCCAGGACAAGTCCGCCAGGAGTTACATGGCACTAGCTTCCGCTTAGGTATAGCGAAATCTAGCCCTCTATACCCCAGGGGCCCAACAAAAAAATATTTATTATATATTACTCTTTATCCATTCATAGAAATTTAAAACTTGGGGAGGGTAATTCATTATGGTAAGCCCAGGTAAATATGTGATATAAAACATCGTTCAACGATCTCCTTTCCAACTTTGTAGGTACAAAGTAGCTTGCAGAGGGAATTTGTTCGATGGCTTGCTTTTGTTCAATGGGCATCTATCACGATACCTAGAAAAAACGCCACTTGGGAGCGCTATATGTATGGATGTGTTGGTTTCAATTCGAGTGTAAACAAATCACGTTGCACCTCATACATATGAAGCCGTCTTCTAAAGCTGAACAGGACACTAGAAAGTTGGCCACTTCCTATGTATCAGAACATCTTAAGGCTGGAAATGGCTGATTCTCAGGTATATAGCAAGGGAATGTACATATACACACACATTTATAGTTCTTTCTAGATTCTCTCATTCTTTTCTTTGGGTGGTTCGGATGTGTACTTTGTTATGGAATGACATAGATTAATTGGCCATTTTCTGTTCCTGACGGACTGTTCAACGCAATCTGTGTGGAATATAGATTTTTTTTTTTCTCTTTTTATTGGACGATCATATTTTCCTTTGAGTGGATATGAATTTGACGTTTCCTTGTGTAATTGACTGCTTATGTGAGTCCCATAGTTACATAATACTTTGCGGATATTTGGGATGTCGGAAGGATTTGTATTTGTAATATGAGTGATGAAAAAGTTGATAGATATATGTAACATATATAATGTTTAGTCTTAATTCCCAATCCTTTTGTTTAATTTAATAGATTTAGCGTCCAATGACTACTAAAGAGAGGTAGTATTTGAGATGGGCCAAGGATTTAAAGGGAAAATTGTGGAACAGTGATAGATAGTTAATATCATGTTTTGTAATTTTATACTCAATCATATAACCATCTCACTTTTATTTAAACACGTATTTTTATAAAAGTATTCTTTTCTTTTCTTTTCTTTTTTAAACTATGGGAACATGCAGTCGTTAC
>NW_027353890.1:0-1109 GCF_012295235.1 Primulina huaijiensis
GCAGCAATTCAAGCAGCATTATTAGCTGGCCAGGGCAATGCAGAGGTTCAGGGTATACTATTATGCGAAGTCACACCACTGTCACTTGGCGTGCATGTCGAAGGGGGTGAAATGAGTGTAATCATACCAAGAAACTCTGCTATTCCTACCAAGAAGGAGGAACAATTCATGACATGCGCTGACAACCAAAGCGTCGCGCTCATCCAAGTGTTTGAGGGAGAAAGGGCGAGAACCATGGATAACAATTTGTTGGGCAAATTCGAGCTCACAGGCATCCCACCAGCTCCAAGAGGCATCCCTAAAATAACCATCTGCTTTGATGTCGACGCCAATGGGATTCTGAATGTCTCTGCTGAAGATCAAACAACTGGAAATAAAAAAAACATCACAATCATCAATGACAAAGGCAGGTTATCTACCGAAGAGATCGAGAGAATGCTGCGAGAAGCCGAGTTTTTTAAGGCAGAAGATGAGAAGCATAAAAGGAGAGTTGAGGCCAAGAATGCTCTGGAAAATTATGTCTACAGCATGAGAAATAAAATTAAAAATGACAACAATTTTGCTTTCAACTTGACATATTCAGACAAGAGAAAGTTTGAAAATGCGACTGAGCGCGCTAACGAGTGGTTGGAAAACAACCAAGATGGCGGAGAAGATCAGTTTAAGAATAAAATGAAAGAGCTAGAGAACATCTGCAACCCCATAATTGCCGATATGTATTCGGGTGGCAGTGGTCCTAAGATTGATGAAGTTGATTAATTTTCTTATTCCATATACAATTGTAACATATTGTAAGGTTGGTTTGATTTTGTTTGATGTGTTTTATGAAGTTTTATTTTGAACAGATGAATTGAACTCTGTATTATATGTTTGCTTTTATTTTTTCTGGTTGTGATGCAAAAAAATAATTGACTATTTCAATTTTATTAATGTTTTTGTATATTCAAATTTCATAAAATATTATATTGGACTGGTGATATCGATTAGAATAATTTCATTAAATTATTAAGTTATCTTAAAGGTTTTTTTTAATTCATTGTCCATCTTAAATGAATTTGGACATCAATACACATTCTTCTTTATTTCTTAAATTTTATGTCAAAAAAATT
>NW_027353891.1:0-1110 GCF_012295235.1 Primulina huaijiensis
TTTCCCGTCGAAGCCTATGGGATTATATGCAACCATTTGGGATGGCTCCGAGTGGGCTACTTCCGGTGGCAAGTATAGAGCTAATTACAAGTATGCACCCTTCGTGGCGGAATTCACCGACCTCGTTCTACATGGATGCACGTCGGATCCACTTGAAGAGGTGATCGACACCGGCTGCGCCGAAAAAGATAGCCAATTTGATACTGCTGATTTTGCTAATATAACCCCGAGACAGAGGTTGGCCATGAAAAGATTTAGGAGTAAGTACGTATATTACTCGTACTGTTATGACATCGTGAGGTATGCCGTGCCACCGCCGGAATGTGACGTTGATCCGACTGAGAAGCGGCGGTACAAGGACAATGGACGGTTGAGGTTCGACAAGTTACATAGACGGAGTTACAAGAGAAGAGGGGAGATTGTTAAAGCAAAGCGTTACGATCAAAATGAAGACGATGAAGGCTGAAATTCATACACCAAATTTCATGTATATAGTATTATATATACTTGATTTGTCTTTTTTATTATTTTCTATCTTATTTTTAAATTTATGTTTTGGGCAAAAAATTTACACGTGGGAGCACTAGATTGGAGAGAATATTCTTTTCTTGTAAAATAAAATAAATTGTTCAAGGATTTGAATGTGAAATAAATTTGTGTGATATTTACGAAAATTTTAGAATATGGTTTGAAGATGAATGTACCTGTGATGAATTTGAATTTTTAGTTGGAACACCGAGTCGGATCTTCCTAAATAATTATTAATCCAGGTCAAATTGACATGGTTTAGTTCCCAAATTAAACACGCGCAAAGCTCATACGCATACATAGCTGTTAAAGTTAAAATGGCTGAAAAATTATTAATCCAATCTACTTATTTTAGATGACGAGACAGGGCGAGCATGTTTATCCAATTCAATTTTTTTTCTGTGATATGGTCGGTTGGGACAAGTCTACTTAAGGGTGAGAAAAAATATCAAATTTTTGGTATATCGAAATTATTGTACCAAAAAAATACCGAATTTTCGATATACCTAAGATTTCGGTACGATACGATAACAATACCGAATTTTTCGGTACAGTAACGGTATGCAATTTGAAAATTTCGGT
>NW_027353892.1:0-1111 GCF_012295235.1 Primulina huaijiensis
AAGTTAGCTAGATTTTAATAATTCAAAGAAAAACAATAATATAATCAAGAATGAAGCAAAATTCGAGTATTTAATTAATTCAAACAACGGGTAGGGGTAGGATTTCTTAAATCCCAACAAAAAGAGTTTAGCTACTAGAATTCATACCGAAATGTGCAATACAATAATTAAATGAATGTTCTTAAACTAAAAATACTAGTGTGGTCGAAGAACGAAAGACACACTACTCGAAAATGCCGGATTCTTCAAGTTTCTTTGCCTCCAGGTGTTTTCTCTTTGTGTGCAGCTGCTCGTCTTCTAATAAAAACTAATCTCCTTCTTCATAAAAACGTCTGCTAAGGTTTTATCAAGTAAACCACATCCAGAAAAACGGGAAAAATATGCAGAATTTTTTCCTTCTTAGGCTCGCTGGGGCGGATGGAATTACCCGCCCTAGCGTGCTTGTCAAATTGAAATTTTTTCTCAGACACGCTAGTGTGGGAAAAAATCTATGTCCTAGCGCGTCTACCTTGCATTTTATTCCTTGAGTATGCCAGGGTGGGTAGAAACCTCCACCCCAGAGCGTCGGTCTTGGTTTTCCTGTCCATCTTTCTTCATGTGCATGTTGGTGCAGACATTTTCATCCGCCCTAGCATGCCATTCTCGAATTAATCGATCTTTCTTGTCCATATCACCTGCAAATCAACCCAAACACATGAAAAACAAAGCTTATACCTAACATATAACAAAAATAACTAAATATACACGAAATCTCACTACACATGCATGAACGTAACGAAATGACACAATAAAAACACGTAAAACCACACATACCATATATCAAATTTGACGATCTCAATCAATTTAAAATACAAATATTTTTAAAAATTTTAAAACATGTAACTGTAAAAAAAATCGTAAAATTTTGTGTTAAAATTTTATAATATATATTACTTTACTTCGAAATATTCTATGATGAAAAAGTTTATTTTAAATAAAAATTAACATATATTTATTTAACCTATAGTTGATTTTAGTTACTCACATTGACATGATACATCACCTCATACATTTTTATTTATTTATTTATTGAGCAATATACATTGATTTTTATTAATTAAGAATAGAATGT
>NW_027353893.1:0-1112 GCF_012295235.1 Primulina huaijiensis
ATACAGAGTGTTGACAATGTAATACATGGATCCCTAGATTATGAGGTGTTTTCGCGGCCCACATTTGAATGGGATACTTGTAATGTATGATAATACTTTTAACAGTAGAAGTTTGTGTTAGTTAAAGTAATGGTGTTCTTGTGTTGCTCCAACATGTGGATTTGAATCAAAGTTATGATAGCACTTTTGAGGGTCTATGGCATGTGTATGGCCATATCTTTAGAGACGGCTTGGGGCCTTAGAACTTGGTCCGATGTTTGTGCTGCACTTTTGAGGGTCTATGGCATGTGTATATGGCCTTCCATTTAGAGAGATGGCATGGGGCCTGAGAACTTGGTCCGATATTTGTGCTGCCAAAAAGAGGCTTATAATGTGTGAAAAAGAGGCTTCTGGTGTTGACATAAAGATAAAAAAAGTATCTTCAAGGAGCTGGCCGATTGGTTATGGTAAATAAAACTTCTCCAGCAAAGGAAATGCAGTTGGTGCACTAATTGTAACATAATATGCCAATCTGAACACGGAAATATTCAATTCTAACAAATTTTCATTAAATAGTTTGTTCAAAAAATAAATTTTATTTGGTATATGGCAACTTTTTTACTTTTTAAAATATTCAAAATGATACGAGCAACGTCTAGAACAATACATAAAACTTTTGATTCTACTTTTCTAACAAAACGTTTTAGTTTTATTTTTTTTTACTTACAGCAGTGTGAGTGCAAAATTTTCTAATGATTTTTTTTTATTTTTGAGAATATTTTCTAATGAATTTAAAATTTAAGGTTTCACAAAGTTTTCACTTTTACGCTGGATTGAATATGTTATTTTTTTCTTCAAAAAAAATTATCTTATTCTTCACCCTCTCAAAAACACATTAACATCGTTGCATAATTTTTAATGGAGTTTCACAATGTTTAACCTTGTAAACATTTTTTAGTTTTACTAGGGTTTTGTTTACGTTACTTATATGGGTAATGATTTATCTACTCAGCACACGTGTAATGATTTTAAATTGAAAATCACGGATTCGAGATTTCAAATAACATCTCATGATTTTACAAGTACTTATGTTTGTGAGGGAGCTTGTTTGAAATCTATTCTTTCAAATTTCA
>NW_027353894.1:0-204 GCF_012295235.1 Primulina huaijiensis
TGGTTCAGAAGTAGTTTGCAGGGCTCTCTCAGGACGCTTCTTCCACTCGGCGGGCTTTCCATGAAGCTTCCAACATGTCTCACGAGTATGCCATGACTTTTTGCAATGGTCACACCATGGCTTCTTCTTCTTGTCGAGGTTGTATCCTGGATCAGTACTGCGGGACACAAGGGCAGATGTATCATTCGCAGACCCTCCATTAGT
>NW_027353895.1:0-1112 GCF_012295235.1 Primulina huaijiensis
GTTTGAAATTTTTACTTTTTACCATAAATTTTTACTTTTTCACAATAAATTACAATTTTTTGGAAGAAATAATGGAAACCAAAATCATCAATGAAAATTTAATAAATAAAAAAAATCTTTGAATGAAAAGAGAATATTCCTCGTGCGGCGTCGTTTTAATGCGAAATAGCAACGTCACGATCACGGCCGTCAACGTTTCATCCCTACAATCAACGGCCAAGAATCAGTATTGCTGTTACCAGTATCACTACACGCAGCAAAACCCTCTTCGTAAATTTGCTTGCGCGTCGCTCTCCTCTCTACAATCTGCCAACGCACACTCTCTCTCTCCCTAAAATCGCCGTTGACGATGTCGGACGAGGAGCATCATTTCGAGTCCAAGGCCGACGCTGGTGCTTCCAAAACCTACCCGCAGCAGGCCGGAACCATTCGTAAGAACGGTTACATCGTCATCAAAGGCCGCCCTTGCAAGGTTTTCTTTTTTCTTTTTTGTTTTTTTATTTTATGCGCGGGGCTCTATTTCTTTCTCGTATCAATCGTTGTTCGTGTTTGTTACTTGTTCATGTTCTGATTTGATTGAGATCTGGGTAGATTAGGGTACGGTTTGGATTTTATAACTATTTTGTGCGTTGAAGTTTTGATTTTTTTATTGAAAAGCTAATTTTTTCGCAGGAAATACTTAATCTTGTTCTTCGTGTATTTATGCACTTTTCTGAGAGTAAACGCTTGTATATTTGTCATCGACTGTTTCCGCGTTTTCTTGTGTTTGATTTTGGTGCTGTTTCTGTGTTGCATGACCCTGTTAATATGTATTATTGTTTGAGTTTGTTAAATTGCTTGATATTCTGTGGGTAATTTTCTGTTTGATTGCATATTAATTGGCAGAATTAATCAGTGAATGATTCTTTCATTTGTATGAAAGTATTTATTTAAGCCTCTTTATGTTTATACACATAAATTCGATCTTGATTGTAACAGGTTGTCGAAGTTTCAACTTCCAAAACTGGGAAACACGGGCATGCTAAATGTCACTTTGTTGCGATTGACATTTTCACTTCGAAGAAGCTTGAAGATATTGTCCCCTCTTCCCACAACTGTGATGTATGCATTGT
>NW_027353896.1:0-1113 GCF_012295235.1 Primulina huaijiensis
ATTAATAATCATTTAATTATCTCATCACACGTACCAAACGTAGCCAAAGAGAATATTACAATAGATCAATTATCTAAATATCTTCTATATATAACACTCTCCTTAGAAAATTGATGGAAAATCCAGTGTTGTATCATTAAAAACTTGTCAGTAAAACTTAGTGAAAAAAACCTGAATGAAAGAAAAAGAGTACAACATTAAATACTCTCTCTAACTTCAATATTGAAGATCCTTTAATTGATTCATCCCGATCTTATAAACTAATTTATTTAATGTCGACATTGACAATGCTTTTGTGAATGAATCAACTAGATTATCGCTAGAGCGAGTTTGTTGGACATCAATATCACATTTGTCTTGCAGTTCATGTGTGTAGAAAAGCTTTGACGAAATATGTTTTGTTTTATCTCCTTTAATATATCATCATTTCAGTTGTACAATGCAAATAACATTGTCTTCGAATATAGTCGTCAGGCTATCTTTAGTTGTTGGTAGTCCACATGATTCTTGAATATGTTGTGTCATGGATCTCAACCATATACATTCTCGACTTGCTTCATGCATTGCAATGATCTCGTAATGATTTGAAGATGTTGTTGTTAAACCTTGTTTCATCGATTTCCATGACATAGCAGTGCCTCATCGTATAAACACACAACCTGTTTGAGATCTGGTTTTATACGAATCTAAAAGATAGACTGCATATGCATATCCTACTAAAGATGAATTTTATTTTGAGGAATACAAAAATCTCATGTCTGTTGTACCACAAAAGGTATCTAAATGTATTCTTTACACCATTTCAATGTCTTCGTGTTGGAAAAAAGTTATACCTTACTATAAGGTTAACTGAAAATGATATATCGGGTAGAGTACAATTTCCAAAATATGATAATGAACCAATTGCATTAAGATATGATACTTAAGTACCAATGATCTTTTCTCCATCTTCAAGTGGACGAAATGATTTTTCTTAGTATCAAGTGATCGAACAACCATTTGTGATGTCAAGGGGCATGCATTGTCCATGTAAAATCATTTTGCTATCTTTTCAATATATGAAGATTGATGAACAAATATTTCTTCTAGTAAATGTTTAATTTGCAATACAAG
>NW_027353897.1:0-1113 GCF_012295235.1 Primulina huaijiensis
AGATTTACAGATTTAGACTAGATTTAATTTTGTTATTTAAAAAATAAATTCTTTTAGTTCACTGTAATAATAAATTAAGTTAACTTTGGTGAATGCATAATTAGTTAAAACCTACACAATTTCCCTTGTTTTGTTTCAGAAAAGTTTTGATATATGTTTGATATTTATTTAGAAAACTCCATCTTTATTTATTATTTTTGTAGTTTAGCAAACAAATTATCCATATTTTCACAGTTCATAATAAACACAAAAAAAAAATAAATAAAAAAATGGGTCAATACTATTTATCGCGTGCATGAGACCATGGTGACAACCATTTCTTATATTCGAAAAAAATAATATTCACCCTAACAATAGTTTTTGTAGTTTTCTTTTTTAAAATTTTGCCACAAAACCAATATCCGTGTGTGTATTAATTGATAATTGACTATATAAATATAAATATATATATATGATTAATTAAGATAATAAATTGTCATCCGTGGCCGTCGAGCTGTCTGATACTGGATAAGGTGAAATAGATTAGCAACATGGTTCCTAGGATTGACCTGTGACATATTACGCAAGTTCAATAAAATTAAAGCTAATAGAAGAAGCATGTGATCGTATGGTTATTTAATTATTTGACTCACATAGTTGCAAAGAATAGAAACATCCTTCTGGGATCAATTGATATTTGACTGCGGAAACTGAATTTCTTGGCCAGAAGTTTACTCTCTACAGC
The DNA here is from genome assembly GCF_012295235.1 of Primulina huaijiensis. Lineage (NCBI taxonomy): Eukaryota > Viridiplantae > Streptophyta > Magnoliopsida > Lamiales > Gesneriaceae > Primulina > Primulina huaijiensis. Next base: position 725 of record NW_027353897.1, read on the forward strand.
CGCCGTGTTGCTGCTGATGGGGCCATTGGAGATCGTAATCAGATGGTGGAGCGGAGGGGTGATGGAGTCGTCTGCCGCCACTAACGCTGCCTTCTCAGGCGTGCTGCCTCCGTACAAAGACGTTGCTGCATAATTTTGTTGATGGGAAAAATTTCTCAAGAGTGTTTTTGTTTGAAGAAACTAATTATAGATCAAAAACATTGTTTTTTTCTTAAAAATAATATTATTTGTTTACAAAAGCTTTTTAAAGTCTTTTTTAGAAGCTAAAATTTCTGGTTTTTGGGAATAACAAAAGCAGCTCATAACATTTATCCAAACGTCAAAATAATTTCTGCATTTTTTTTAAAAAAAACACTTTTGCGTTACAGCATCTCCATCCTTCAATTTTT
>NW_027353898.1:0-1116 GCF_012295235.1 Primulina huaijiensis
GTTTGTTTCTTTCGGGAGCGGTGGGACTTTGTCTCATGCTCAAATCACCGAACTGGCATTGGGTTTAGAGACGAGTGAGCAAAGATTCTTGTGGGTCATCAGATGCCCAAGTGACAAATCTCCCTCCGGTCCCGACGATCCTTTATCCTATCTGCCGGAGAAGTTTCTCGACAGGACCAAGAACCGTGGCCTAGTCGTGCCTATGTGGGCGCCGCAGGCACAGATATTAGCCCACGTTTCCACCTGCGCGTTTTTATCGCACTGCGGATGGAACTCGACACTTGAGACTGTGGTGAGTGGGTTGCCATTGATTGCGTGGCCGCTGTACGCAGAACAGAAAATGAACGCCGTGTTGCTTCATGAGGATTTGAAAGTGGCGTTGAGGCCTAGAGTTGGCGAAAATGGGTTGGTGGGAAAGGTTGAAGTTTGTAATGTGGTAAAGGGTTTGATGGAAGGGGAAGAAGCGAAAGGGATTCGGAGTCGAATGAGGGTGCTTAGAGAGGGAGCGGCGAGAGCTCTGAGATCTTCGCCGGGGTTGGATGATTTGACTAAGAAATGGAAGGCTAACGTAGCTGCTAGAGCCTAGATATATAACCTTGGGTGATTTTGTCTTTGCTTGTGTGGGTATTGTATGTTTGATAATTCGTGTATCATGATTCAGTTTATGTCTTACAATATGATGGATGAAAAAGATAAAATAAATTAATGATTTGTTCACAAAAAATTGTTTTGTCAATTAAAAATTAATGGTTGAATTAGTAGAGATCCAAGACCTAAAACGATAGGGTAATTGGAAAAAATTTAGTGGGGGTCTTAAATGTATTGATGAGATCATGCATTTATGAGTATGTCTATTATCTCTTCTTGCAGATTGAAATTACACGTATTATGACAATTAGCTACATTATTACATAAAAAAGACGAGGTTGTTATAATAATTATCTTGAAATACATCAAAATATTTAATTTTATAATTATTTTTCTTATCCACAATATCACTAAACCTCAAGTTACTCTACATCGAAAAAATTTTATAAACAAAACTTGTCTTTTAAATTTGAAACTCTTCTAAATTTAAAACAGTTTCATGTTAATTGTTTAGTATTATTTGATCAA
>NW_027353899.1:0-1117 GCF_012295235.1 Primulina huaijiensis
GTCTTCCGCTTGGTTTAAAAACCAAACTCGATTTAATTCATCGATATTCAATATTTCAAGAACCAAGCTATTGTAACTCAACGATTACCCCTAACCGATCCTATCATGAGATTTTTTTAGATTGGGAAACTTTTTGGAAAATTATATCGGTGCAATTTATATTTGTATAATGAATTTTTATATAATTTTTGATTAAAAATCCTATTTTTGGTGTAATTTGGGGAAATCAAATAAATTGGACAGAAACCCTAACCTTGTAATTGATGAAATTCGCCATGGTACAAAACTTAACTCCGACGAATAAGATTATTAGACGAAAGCCCGCGTTGGGGCAACCTTTTCTACACCGCTGGTAGGAAAATTACATCGGAAAAAAGGTCGGTAATTCATGATTTTGTCTGCACGAAGATGAGTCATTGTTTTCCAGCATGTTGTCTCGGTTTCCGACCATTCAATAACCGGATGTGGAGGGAAAAGGTAGAGTAAGGTGTGCCTAAGATGACAGCCAACCAGAACTCGCCGTCAATTGGTCGGATTTATGAAAATCTCGATCACATCCACTATTCAAAAACTAATTTTTTTCCTAGCCAATAGCATGACGCCAAGGAGCCGTGAATGGTCGGCAGAGATCGGACATCCATGGGTAATGTTTGACAGCTGGCGATTTCGCCGCTAATCGATTTTTGGAGTTAGGATTTTCGAAATTAGGGTTTTAATTTGGAAATTTTTATGAATTGGGGATTTTTTTTAATTTAAGGCTCTATTTGGATTTCAGGATTTGACTGAAAATTTCGAAATATTGATTTCAATATGGGGATTTTGAATTCTTGGAAATTTTGACTCTCAATTCTCAGTTTATAATAATATCAAATTAAGAATTTTCACATTTTTAGAATTTTTATTTATAGGTATGTTTGTATTAATAATTTATGCAAATTATGAAAATCCTAAAATTTGAATTTAGAAAAAATGTGCTTCCAAATTATGAATATTGACATGTTAAGAAATTATTTGCATGAATTATTATGTTTCAAATTGTTTTAATTATGAAATTTTTAATATTATGATATGATTTGCCATAATCATACGTGCAAATAAATTTTAAAAATTGTCATAT
>NW_027353900.1:0-1118 GCF_012295235.1 Primulina huaijiensis
AATAATTAAAAATAATTATTCAATAAAAATATTTTCCCTTATTTGGTCCCCGGTTTCCGTTTTTCGCTTGCATCTCGAATAACCTTTAAGACACTGTTTTATGCATTCTAACAATAACCCTATTTTTAAACATATAATCATGTATATCATAATTAATTCATGCCATTAAAACCCAGAAGTTAGTCGTTTTCCATTTCCTTAGATTTGCATGTAGTTGGATTACGTTATCTTATTTTTGGACCTTACAACACTGGCTTATTCCAACAAGGGATCTTCTAAGAAAATTCGAAGCCACTTGGCTTTTTCCCTGGTTTTTTCCAAAGCTAGGAGTTTTGATTCCATCGTGAATTGAGCAATTCAAGTTCGCTTAGTAGACTTCCATGATATAGCACTACCACTAACGGTAAATACAAAATCAATTGTAAATTTTGAATCACTTGTGTCGAATATCTAATTTGCGTCAATATAATCCTCTAAGACCACATGATATCATGTATCGTACAATCCATGGTTTAAGGAGTATCTTAGATATCTAATACCCTTATTAATGCCTTCCAATGGTCATTACTATGATTACATGTAAATCTACCAAGTTTGTTGACATAATAAATAATATCCGGACGAGTGCAGTTCATGAGATACATCAATCTGCTTATGATATTCGAATATTATAATTGGGATATGGGCTCAACCTTATTTTTGAAAAGTTGCAGATTTGGGTCTACGTGTGTTTTGATTAATGACATATCATTCGCATTATACTCTTCCAATATTTTCTCATCATAGTGAGATTGCAACAAAGAAACTTCTTTCGATGTCTAGGTTTCTTTTATTTCCAAAATAACATCAAATCCTAAAACGTCTATTACTCACTTTTCTTTAAAATATATTAGGAATTTTTTCCTTCCTTTAAGCTTTAAGCCGAAATATATCAATATATATTCATATATAATTTTTCACCATTTAAAATAACTCCTCAAATATTTTGCTCAAAATCGAAAACACATTGCAAAACATAGAATCGTCAACAAAAACCTAAAACTAACATTTTCAAAAATAAAGCTGTAACGTCGCGAAAATTTAAAAGTCCACGCGAACCACATGCACGCAAGTTATTA
>NW_027353901.1:0-1118 GCF_012295235.1 Primulina huaijiensis
CACAAATTTTGTGACACGTGGATTATGGATTCAGGAGCGACGTGGTACATAGCGTCTCAAAGAGAATGATTTGATCATTATGAAATAGTATCGAGAGAATCTGTATTCATGAGAATGATCATGCCTGGGAAACCATTGGGGTCAGTACTATCAAAATAAAAATATTTGATAGAACCATTCACACCATATAGGAGGTATGACATGTGAAAGGACTGATGAAAAATCTTTTCTCCTTGGGAACAATTGGATGATATCGGGTAAAAAAACCCGTAAAGAGTACGAGATCACGAAAATTGTGAAGGGTGCGTTTGTGGTTATGAAGGAGTAAAAAGTTGCTGCAAATCTGTATGTATTTTTGGGAGAAACATACAAAGAGGTGGAACTAGATGTTGCATCAATTGGTTCAGGAGAAAAATTAACAGTGTTATGACATAGAAAGCTTAGCATATGTTAGAAAAATGGTTGAAAATTCTCTCAGAACAGAAGCTGTTGATGGGATTTACAAAAGTATCATTACCCTTTTGTGAGTATTGTGTACCAGTAAACAACACAGATTAAAGTTTGACACTTCCAATGCCAAAAGCAAAATCATATTGGAGTTGATTCATTCGAATGTTTGGCAAATATCGGTTGTATCCCTAGGAGGAGCGAGATACTTTGTCTCTTTATTGATGATTTCTCTAGGAGATGCTGGGTGTATCCAATCAAGATAAAATCAGATGTTTTTCAGATCTTTAAAGATTTCAAAGAATGTGTTGAATTTGATTTTGAAAAAGAAAATCAAATGTCTGAGGACTGACAAAGGAGGAGAATATACTATTGATGAATTTGATGTATTTTGCCAAAATGATGACATCAAAACACAGTACACGACGACTTACACACCTCAACAGAATTGGGTGGCGGTGCGGATGAACATAACCTTGTTGGACAAAACAAGAGTTGTGTTGAGAACTGCTGGTCTAGACAAGTCATTTTAGACGGAAGCAGTCAAAAACAATTGTTATATTATCAACCGTTCTCTTTCAGTGACGATTTATCTGAAAGCTCCGATAGAGACGTGGACCGAAGAAATTATTCTCATTTGCATACATTTGGAAGTCATGTGTACGTTTTGT
>NW_027353902.1:0-1119 GCF_012295235.1 Primulina huaijiensis
ATTTTTTTAAAAAATAAAAATAATAATATAATATAATATAATATATACGTAAGGTCGTGACTCGTGCCTGCCTGCCTGCCTACTCAGCCAAAGTTGTCCGAACAGAATCATTTCCTGCAAGTCCCTAATTGAGATATAGGATTCCTTCAACAGCTGCATAAGATCCCGTTTTCTTCCTCTGTCGATGTCCATCTGTCATTCCAATTTCTCATGGAAACTCTTCTCGGCCTATCTCCACTTCCCTAAGTTCCTTTTTCAAGTATTATAATTTTGGCATGGAGACTTTATTGAAACTTGATTTGAATGGGACTCGAGATTTTTTATGCTTTCTTTGTGCTTGATCCTCACCACTGGAATGTTTCCTCTCCGCAAGATTATTGTTATTTATGCTTTAATTTATAATCTTTTTTTTAATATTGGTTCCGATATTTTCAGCTGACGTTATAATGTTACAAACTCAAAATTTGTTAAAATCATAATAACTGATAGAAATAGTAGCAGAGTTAGTTGAAAATGGGGAGATTTCAATAAACAAATTTATTTGAGTCAAACAAGCTGCCACAAAGCCGGCAAAGCGTAAGGAACTCGAACAACCCCCCAATGCACCTTACTAAGTTATCGGAAAATGGAACCACGGTAATGTCAGATGCATTGTCAGAACTAACCAACACTTTAATTCATGTATATGGCGGCGGCGGAGGTGGTGGGAAGCCGTACTCTGGTTTAGGTGGTTGTGGACTTGGTGGGGGTTCATAAATTGGAGGGCTTGGAGGAGGATTTTCCGGTGTACTTGGTGGAGGATTATAAGTGGAAATTGGTGGAAATGGACTTGCTGGTGGATTGTAAGTCGGCGGTGAACTTTGTTGTGGACTTGGTGGAGAAGTGTAAATTGGAACTTGGGCTGGTATCGGTCTTGCAGGAGGATTATACGTCGGAACTGGAGGTGGACTTTGCTGTGGGCTTGGTGGAGGATTATAAACTGAAACCGGTGTTGGTGGTGGACTTGTAGGAGGATTATATGTCGGAATCGGTGTTGGTGGTGGACTTTGCTGTGGACTTGGTGGAGGATAAATAACTGGAACTGGAGTTGGTGGTGGACTTGTAGGAGGATTATATGTC
>NW_027353903.1:0-1119 GCF_012295235.1 Primulina huaijiensis
AACAGATATCAGGCATCTACTGGTATGTCTCCATATGAGACACTTTACGGGAGAAATTCTAGGTCACCAGTTTATTGGGATGAGGTAGGAGAAAGAGCATAGTTGAGACCAGACATTTTCAGTCAGACTGCAGAGTTAGTGGTCAAGATCCGGGACAGGATGAGGACCGCTAAGAGCAGACAGAAGAGTTTTCAGATCAGCGGCGCAGGAATCTAGAGTTTGCAGTGGGCGATCATGTGTTCGTGAAGGTCGCACCGATGAAAGGTGTGATGAGATTTGGGAAGAAGGGGAAACTCAGTCCTAGATTCATAGGACCATTCGAGATTCTCGAAAGGGTTGGGACATTAGCTTACAGAGTTGCATTACCGTCGAATCTGATGGGAGTTCATAATGTATTCCACGTCTCGATGTTGCGGAAGTACATGTCGAATCCTTCACATGTGCCGAATTATGAGCCACTGCAGCTGACGTCGAACCTGTCTTTCGGGGAAAAACCTACTCAGATATTGGATAGGCAAGAGAGGAGGCTCCGAAACAAGGTGATCCGGATAGTCAAGGTCAAGTGGCTGAATCATTTCGAGGAGAAGGCTACTTGAGAGACTGAGACCGAGATGAGGAGTCGCTACCCAGAGTTATTCAGTACGTTTTAAATATCGAGGACGAAATTCTATATAAGGGTGGTGGAATTGTAAGGTCTAGGAAATTCGAATGACGTAACCTCACTACACGTAATCTAGGGTTTTTATAAAATATGTGTTTAATTATTTTTTACTGCATTAAATGCATGATTATTGCATGGATAGGTGTTTTATTCCATAATTTATTAAGTTTCATGTATTAGGGCTTATAGTAGTATTTCGCGCTCGAACAAGGAATTGAGACCAGGGATATTTAAGGAAAAATTTTTTTATTAAATATTTATTTTTTATAATTTAATATATGGTGTAATTAAAGGTGAAAATGGACATTGGTAGGGCATTTTTACTCGTCAGGTCATATTTTTAACCTATACACAAGTTTTAACAAGTCGGAGGACTTTTTTAAGGTTTGGCTTATATTTTCAGAAATGTACCAAAATGAAATATTTTTTGGGAGTGTTTTTGGGCTTAATGGGATTAT
>NW_027353904.1:0-1120 GCF_012295235.1 Primulina huaijiensis
TTTGAATGTGATGTTGAACAATATCGAATAAATAATAATATATATTTGTTTAATCGATTAAATTTGCGATAAAGTGAATTTATCATTTTCAGTAAGATAAAACTGTATTTTTGGTCCGATATATTAGTTTGTTCGCAAGTTTAGTGGTTTATGTCGTCGAATTTTAATTTTAACTTTATATTTTCAAATTTTTAGTCATTTTAATAATTTTTTATACATGTCAACGCCACGTCAGTGTATCATACGTATTACGTCGGCAATTTATTATATTTATAGTTAAATAAATTAAAAATAATATATAATAATTTATTTATAAGCAATTATTTGTTTAAGCTTATAAATTTAATACTATCTTATCATGGAAAACCTTCGACATTCGAACATCGAGTAATAAACAGATTTAAATGCCACATAGTGTTTGATACGTAACAATGTCAAGAATCTCAATCTCAAAAAGAAGACGAACAACTAGTGCGAGACTAGAACCAGGTCCAAGTCTTTCTCGTCTTGTGATATATTCCTCCACGTTCTTGTTTGACTTGTAATCAAGGGCTGCTAAAAGATTGGAATTTTGATTCTTGTTTCCATTTGTGTTCAACAACAAATTACAGGTTCAAGCAATCCCCTTTTCCGTCCTTGCTTCGGAAGAACCAAGGATATCGGGCTTCCCTGATCAGTTACTGATATTGGTTCGAAAGTTCCTTTTTTTTCCTCTGGGCTTTCAAGATTTTCTTTTTCTTGTTCAATATTGCTGGTTTTCGAAGTTCCACGAGATGGAGAAATCATTTGTGTCGGAGCCAGTCTTGGAGCAAGATTCTTTGACGATCCCTGAATTTGATTCTTCAACTGTGAACTCCATCTCTTCGTCTTCGTTGCAGACAGAACCCATTACAGAATTCTCAATATTTATCGAGAAATTAAGGCCGTTTCTTGATGAAATGAAGCTAAGTGTAGAGAAAAACGACCTACCGGCCCTCAAGAAAGCTATTGAATCTCTTGAAACTGATTATAAACGAGCCAAATCAGCAACGGATGATTCGAATATTCGATCATCTCCTTTGAAAAGACTAGAGGATTTGACACAAAATCTTGGAAGGTCTTTAGGCCTTGTGTTATTCGC
>NW_027353905.1:0-1120 GCF_012295235.1 Primulina huaijiensis
GCACCCTCGCCAACGATTGAATATTCGAGCGTTTTAAACGCAAAGACACGTTTTTTAAACTCTTTTAAGCATCATTCAAATCATAATATGCATGTTTTAATTGTTTATGTTTGAAAAATATGTTTGTATGATTGGTTCATCGTTTGTCAAATATTTTCAAAAGTTTCAACTTTTTTACGTATATGTGATCATGGTATGATTTCCAATGAGTACGCTGCAAAAGCAACATGAAATATGGTTAAAACATGATTAATTTTTAAGGAAAACAAGGCTGGAACCGTAGAGTCAAGGGCTGTGTAAGGTGGCTAGAAGAGGGGAGGGTTTCTTTGTATGTTATGGGTCATGGGTTCGGGTGAGGGCTCGGCTAGGCCTAGGCTCGAACAAGGATGTTGAGGGATTGGTGAAGGACCTTTCTAGGGTCTGGTAGGATCCTAGGCTAGTAAGTTAGGAAGAGTCCATGATCGCATGGACTCTTCCCTTGCATGTGCTTGGCGCAGCCGAGAGCTGTAACATTCGAAGGGTTTAAGGGCAGGGCTAGGTTGTCTAGGAGGTGGCTCAGGGGGTTCTAGAGAGGGTCAAGAAGGTTGGGACTCGAGGGTGTCTCGAGCAAAGAGTCCTAGCCGAAGTAGAAAATTCATAGCACCATGGAGAGAAATCATGCGCGGCTGCTGTCCTTGTTTTAGGTGGCTCGCTGCATGGGTTCAGGGGCTTAGGCTAGGCTTGGTTGGGTCTGGGCATGGTCTAGGTTCGGTGAGGGTCCGAGGTGATCGCTGGTTAAGTGTCTAGAGGAGTCCTAGTTCGATCAAGAGTCCTAAGTGTAGAAGCAGCTTGCGCGCAGATTGTAGGGCTCAGTTGCTGGGCTTGTGCGCAAGCTAGGGTTAGGTTCTAAGGGTCATAGTTGCTCAGTAGGGTTCCTAGATGGGTTGGCTTGGGTTTTGCTCGAGGTGGCTCGGGCGTGGGTCGAGTAAATCATGAGATGGCTCGGTGTTTTCAAGTAAGGGTAAAAAACGAGAATAAATGAATAAAAATTGGAACCATTGGTCCACGGGTGTGGTTCATGGCTCACAAAGGGTATTTTAGGTAATAAAAAGTCTATGTTTAAAATTTAGGAAGAAAATAT
>NW_027353906.1:0-1120 GCF_012295235.1 Primulina huaijiensis
AGGAGCCTTCGTACGGCCAGTTGCTTTATTTTAAATGATTTTATGGACAATTTTGTTATTAAAAGATTTAATATTTGTTTATAATATGCAAAGATCAAGTTTGACAAATAAATTTTTATAGAAATAAGAATAATACAAAAATCTAAAGAATATTAAATATCGAAAAATAAGTGTAGGCCTCTTTGGAAAAATTTCACCCTCGAAAGTGAGCAAAAGCGAAAAACATTCAATAACTAGAATATGAGTTTGGTTATTGAAAAGCGCACTATAGCATATGTTCGACGATAACCAACTGATCGCGATATTTTATTACAGCTTTAACTTCAAATAAACACATTTTTGCACCAGAATTAAGTAAAACTCTTCTCCAACTCATCAATTCTAAACTTAATTTTAAAATGAATATTGTAAGAATATTCCTTGTTATATTATTTATAACAATCATGTTATTTTAAAAATTACTTAATTAGTATTATATTTAAATAATTTTATTAATTTAAGAAATTATTTTAGATAATTTCAAATATGAAATAAGATTATTAATGATTAATAAAATATAATCAATATTTATATTTATTTCAAGTAACAAAATATAAATTTTAATTATTTATTAAAATAATTAAAATATTCACTTTTTATTTACAAATTTATTAATCAAATAATTCTTAAAATTATTTTTAAACCATTAACCCTATTTTAAATTTATTAAATTAATTATATAGCTATTATCTAAAATTGAACGAGTGAAAGTAAAAAACAAAATAAAAAGGTAAAAAAAATAATGCAGCTACAATGCTGTAGCACAACCTGAATTCAAATAAAAATATTGTGGGCATTACAAGAACATCAATTCTCATATAAAATCGGACCCGGATTACCTACCGTGGTGGTAAGCACGGCAAATGATGTTGTGCTTACATGGCATTTTTTTTAATTCTTCTCTTTTTTTTTTCCTACTTTTTCCCTCTCTTTTTCTCTTTTGTTTTCTTCTCCATTTTCTTTCATTTTTTTCCCTTCTTTCACAAACATTAGCGGACAATTTTACCCACTAAAAAATTTCTAGATATCATTAAAGTTCAGATCAATAGCACCATAAAAATACAAACCAACAAAATCAAAT
>NW_027353907.1:0-1122 GCF_012295235.1 Primulina huaijiensis
TATCTTACCTTCCTATAATGATATTGATCCCAACCAGTCTTGCTTCTACTTGTGTACCAGAAGATCCTGTGATTAAAAGTATCCTTTAGTATGAATAGTTCAGGATTAGGTAGAACCTCATATGCAATAATTTTTTCAAACACAATAGCTTGGTGATAAACACATAAAGGAATTGGATGAAGGAGCAGAGCCAAACATTGAAATAGACAAAACTTCAAAATATTCTGATACTGAAATTACCCCAAGCATCCCACAAAAGCTATCCTCGAACATAAAGCAACTTGAAGTAGCAACAAATACGACATGGCTCAAAGAACTAAATGAAATCTAAGAAGAAAAACAGGTACTGTAGTTAACTTAAACCATAGGCGGACAAAAATAGCAGCTTTGGTTATCATCTCAAACACTCTTGCCATGGGAAAGATTTTGGCCAGTAGCACTGACTTGTATCCTCAAAATATTAGCATCTACTCCGTACAATCCTAGCAGATTTGAAGAAAGTCTGTAGAGTTCTGGACCAAAGCTACACAAGGCATCTTCATCTTTCAAAATAAAATGGAAGCTTATTGGCTTAGCAATTTAATGCCCCAAATACAAGATACATAATAATCCCAATCTCATGCTTGACTTTAAAAAGTACACCAACACCCCAAAAAGAGCACAAAAATCACATAACATCCCCCCAATCAAAGCTACAAAATTAACACTACCAGAAATAATCACTTGCATAAATGTAAAATCTGAAAAAAAAATATATCCCCTCGTAAAGTTTTAAAATCAGACACAACCAAGTATGGTAATATTAAAAGAAACGTAAAAATGATCCACTGGAGGATGATGTTCAAAACCAGAGCTAAAAAATACCCTTTTTGGCACATTGCATTCTGAACTTAGTACAGGAAAAAAATACAGCGGATTTGTGTTTAACTTAGAGAACCAGGAAAAGAAACAAATCACATGTAAGAACCTAAATGGGGGAGACAAATTAATCATCAACCATCAGAAAGAGGTACTTGTAAATTTCATTTCCTTACATGTTAAAACTATTTTATGCACAAACCTGATGAATTTGATGGAATGGTAAAACAATGATGATATTCACTCAAATAAGCATTTTCATGC
>NW_027353908.1:0-1124 GCF_012295235.1 Primulina huaijiensis
TAAATTCGATGCTTGACAGTAGATCCATTTAACATTCATATACATATCATGATGTGATTGATGTGAGAAAAAGAGTGTATGGCGTGTCTTGATGAAGAAACATATGCAAAAACACGACCAACGGAGCGGGGGATGAACATCGGAGGGACTGGACAAGCTTCTGCCAAATTTCCTTGCAAGAAAATGATGCAAAGTTGCTGCTAGGTTGAAGAGGAGGAGCGGCCGAATGGGGGATGGTGCTAGGGTTGAGGGGTGGCCTAGGTTCTAAAAACACAATGTGCATGAGTTTAGGCCCAAAAATATTATGAAATAGGCCCACTAAGCCCAATAACACACTCGTAAAATGTTTCGTTTAAATTTGTTTTCGCATATATTGCCTGAACCTTCAAAAAGTCCTCCATTTTGCTAAAAATCGTCCACGGTAAAAATATGGCTCAACGTGTAAAAATATCTGAAAAATACCCATTTTCGAAAATTCCTAATAATTACATCATATATTAAATTATTAAAAATAATTATTAATAAAAACATTTGCCTCAAACTGTTTCCGGTCTCCGTTCCTCGTTCGAGCGTGAAAGACTGCTAAAAGCCCAATTAAATGCAAGCTAATAATTCACGAAATAAAACACATATTCACATCATATTCATACATTTAAAATTAATTAAATAAGCATTTTAATAAAACCCTAGATTTGCATGCAGTCAGATCACGTCGTTTGAATTTCTAGACCTTACACGCCACAGAGAATCTGACGCATTTATGATGGTTTATGGTCGATCTTGCGCCGTGATATTCGCATAGTTTGTCCTCCTACTTATGTCGTTGCAGTGACCAGGGATATGGTGGCTGAACGGGATAAAAAAGACATCGAGATTTAACAGGCAGGGCAAGAGGCCTTTACAGGCGTCTTAGCGACAGTTTCAACAGACAGCTAAGAAGCCGTTTCAAGGGCCGACCAAGGGGAGAGCACAACATCCACAGAAGAAGGCTGCTCAGAAGCCTACTGACTATCCGGTTTTCCAAGAGTGCAGTCGCAAGCATGAAAGAGAGTGTAACGCTCCGAAAATTTAAAGGCCTACGCGAACCACAAGCATGCAATTATTAAATTCTTTGTATTTTAATT
>NW_027353909.1:0-1125 GCF_012295235.1 Primulina huaijiensis
ATGAAAAAGTATTACTTTTTATGCTAATAGTATTACTTTTTATTAGAAATATCGGCAGGGTTGACCCGTCCCACGGATAAAAATTCATGAGATCGTCTCACAAGAGACCTACTCTACATATTGCCTTGGAAAGTCACTCTACACCATTCAAATTCAAACTATCATTATTGCTAGTGCAAAAGGAAAATGGGTTGAAGCTTGAGTTTGCATCAATTGCTATGGTGCTTCTCGTTTTCATGGCGGCGGCTGCAAGTGCTATTGAAATTAACGGCAGAGGTGGACCTATTATAAATTCTAGTGACTGCTATCTAGATTGCATCGAACGCAAAGGCTGCAAAATGTATAAACCGCTTAACTATTTCACATCTTGTGCGGAGGAGTGTGCTCAGACACCGCCAGCAAAGCCGTCGGCACCGGAACCGTATCGTTCGCAATGGTTGGAGCCAACATTTTAAATCTACTCGAACTAGAATTTTTTGAACGAAAAACAATAATACATAGCAATTAAAAGTAGAAGTAAGATACAAGTTCATACTATAAACAAGAACATTAATATTTTGCTATGGAAATCGTAAGATTCGAAAACATTCAAAAAAACTTTTACAATATAATCTTTTGTATCCTCACCATCATGTAATAAATTAATGAATTTTAAATAAAAATGAATGTATTTAAAATCAACCTTTAATCGTGATTAAATTAAACATTTTTTAAATAAAAATACAAAGATGGATCCATATGGACATACACATACTATTAAAGTTTTGATTTACAATTCTTTAAAGTATAGTTGTTTATCACCAAATTTTGCGAAAGTGTCAGACACGGAATCGTGCCAAAGTTTTAAATACTCTGACTTCTACTCTCATGCAACGTTAATCTTGATTCGGTTGTTAGTTAACTCTTTCGGTAAGCTACAAAACTAAGAAATTAAATGAAGAATTTGATAGAAAACGTGATCTTACAAAAGACCTTAATATTAAATCACGAGTATTCACCTCTCTTGACTGTCGTTTTCATCTTCACTTTGCACATGTTCATCATCTTTATTATAAGTTATTATATTTGATGAATTCTATATTCATTCCATACCTGACCAGGCCGGAATAAGGTTATATACATTCT
>NW_027353911.1:0-1125 GCF_012295235.1 Primulina huaijiensis
AGAGAATTGAGAATACAAAATATTTCACTCAGAACACTCTGATTTAACACTCACATTCTCTCCACTAATCCTATTACTTCCAATAATAAACAGTCATTAAGAAATTTCACACTAAATCATTTATCTCGCTTCTATACTTATGATTGTAGATGAGATAATTTTGTATTTTGGTGTGATTTGAGAATGAATAAGTATTTATAGGTGAAGTTTATAGAAATAAAACAAAAAATATGAATTCATTGCTTACATAATTAAACCAACTATTTTTTACTAACACAAAACATGTGTTATTTATTTGTAAAAAATGATGTGCTTTGAATTCAAATTTATTGGCTTGATTTGTTTATCACTGTAAATGTATGCTTATTGTTGGGATACATGCATTTGTGTTAGCATACACGTAACAATTTGCAGGATATGGAATACGCATGTTGTGGAGCATAAATCTTTAGGCTTCCTCTGGCGGACTAGGCATATAATTTTATTGCTATAATGATAGGGTCAAATGTTAGCTTTTAGATCATTAATATATATATGTCAATTTTCATATTTAATATAATAATATAGAGAAAAACATTCCCAATATAGCATATACTAATGTGGATTGTGTCCAAGTATAATTAACTATGCTTTAATTATTCAGATGCATTATTAGTTCATCTAAGAATGACCACGCATTGGAAGAACAAATATTTAGTTTGTTGTCTATTTCTATAGCTTGATTGAGTACAATTCAACACAAGCATTTAAATCGACGGGGTCTCTTGATTGGTATCCACGACCACGTAAAGAATCTCAACAAATTGATTTTTAAAAAATACAACACTTTTGAATAATTTTTCTTAAAATTCATACCTAATCCCAAAGTCAAACCTTTTCGTCATTTGGAGTTGGCTTGCAATTCTCCCTTCTCCTACAATTACAAGCCAAGAACATCAATACCCCAATCAATCCCTTCACAATTCCAACCATTCCAATTGTCACCGTTGTGTAATACAGCCACCATCCCACAAAGTCCACCACCCCAATCCCCATCATCAGCTCCCTCTTCACATCAGCCGCCAGCGCCAGCGCCTCCACCTCCTCTCTCACGCGCCACCACCAAAGCCACCCGAAGCCCACCCC
>NW_027353912.1:0-1126 GCF_012295235.1 Primulina huaijiensis
AGAATCTGTTCGAGAAAAGAAACAGTATAATAATTTTCTAGAGAGAAAAATATAAGAATGTTGAAGAGTGAAAATTAAAAAGTAGTATGAAAGCTACAATGATATTTATTGAATTTTAAAAATGTTTCACCAATACACAAAGGAATTCAACTTTACTTAATAGTATAGACTGTAATATAATACCAAGCATTTATTTTTATTATCTTTCATTTTTAAAATTTTTGGTGTTATTTTTCTTCCAACCAAATGAGAATCAATATAATGATCCTCCAATCCAGTTCTCTACTTTTCTCCAGGTTTTCTCAATCTTTACACTTTTTTCAAATCCTTTCAATCTGAAAACTCAAGCCCTATGCAATGAAGAAGTCTGATGATGTGTTTGGATGCAAGCATTGAATCTGGCTTTCGAGTTCAGATGAAAAAAAAAAAACAGATGAAACAACGAAGATAACAGTGTCAGAACTAAAATCTTTCCAGACATTAAAACTTCAAGCAAATAATTTTGACAGAGAGATTCCAAAATCAACTAGCTATGTTTTAACTTTTAAGTCATGCTAAAATATCATCCGATTTATTAAGTCCAATTTTTTAAAGAGATGTCTATGTTTTAATGAACAAAAACCCTTCGTAAACATGCTTATTTATCCAATATATGCACTCCTTTTCTCGCATACCCATCAATCGACTTTGAACGAAACCAAATAACGCCAATCAAGTTGGTGTAGAATCTGGCATACATATCTCACCATCTACAGTATTATCAATATAAAATCCTAAACCACCCTTCCAAGTTCTTATAGATTTCTTGGTATGCCGGAAGACAAATTGATAGGAATTACAAATGCATACATGAACTTGAATCTGTGACATTGCACATGCCTGGCTTCATCGATCAGTTTCTATGTTGCATTCTCCCACTTTCAGCACCAGCATAGGGATCGATTGTAACATTTATGACAGTAGGTTTCCTTGCAGAAAAGGATTCGTCAAGTGCTGATTTTAGTTCATCAGGTGTACCTACAAGATAGCCTTTTCCTCCAAAGGCTTCAAGGAGAATGTGATATGCTGCACCAGGAACAAAAGAGGTGGGGGCCGGATCATCCTTGTGTGGTCCTGTGATTTCTTC
>NW_027353913.1:0-1126 GCF_012295235.1 Primulina huaijiensis
TGGAGTGGAGGTTGATCCCAGTAAGGTCGAGGCAGTCCGAGATTGTCCAGCGCCTAAGAGTGTGACGGAGATCCGCAGTTTCTTGGGGTTGACTGGGTACTACAAGAAGTTTATTCAAGACTTTTCTTCTTTTGCGGTGCCCATGACCGCCTTTGTAAGGTCTATTATATTCGAACTACGTAACCTAACTGCATGCAATCTAGGGTTTTACTAAAATATGTGTTTAATTATATTTAATGCATGTTTATTGCATGATTTGTGGGTTAGTTCATGTTTTATTTAAGGTTTAATGCATTACGACTTTAAGTTGCATTCGCACTCGAACGAGGAACAGAGACTGGGGATAATCAGGAAAAATGTTTTTTTATTAAATAATTACTTTTAATTATTTGATATATGGTGTAAATAAGTGTGAGTTTTGAAAATGTGTCTTGGTTGGGTATTTTTACTCGCCAGGTCATATTTTAACCGGTACGTAAATTTCAGTGAGTCGGAGGACTTTTTGGGGGCTCGGACAATATTTTCAAAAACGTACCTAAACAAATTATTTTCCGAGAGTGTTATTGGGCTTGACGGGTTTATTTTATTGTATAATGGGCGTAAAAACATTTTAATCCCCTTTAATTTAATTAAAGGCCCATTTACACCTTTTATTATGATTTAAACACATCATTTGCAAACCCTAAACCTAATCTAAACCCACGGCCGTCCCTCCCCTTCAGCAGTAGCAGAATTTTCGAAATAATCCAGCAGCCACCTTCGAGTTCTACCTTGGTTTTGCAAAGAATCCCTTCCCATCTTTCCGGTGCTCGTCCTACGCATAGATATCCAAGTTTTTGAGCGTTTAAACGCAAAGGCACGCCAATAATCTTATTTTTCTCATCGTTCACGCCATTTGTTGCTGTTGTGTGTGTGTTTGCATTAGGAATGCATAGATATATTACGTTGCATCATTTTTGCAAGGTTTGTCATGAAATACGCCTACCGTTTCGCATGTAACTCACGTTTTCTTGATTTTTTTTTGTGTGTTAGGAGCTGCTATGGTCAGGTGTTAAAGGGCTGAATAAGTCGAGAGTGAAGGTTGAAAGGGGATCGATTAAGGTGCCGGTTGCGCAACGGAAGTTTC
>NW_027353914.1:0-1128 GCF_012295235.1 Primulina huaijiensis
TTTTTATTATGAATATCGATAGGGTTGACCCGTCTTACAGATAAAGTTTCGTTAGACCGTCTCACAAGAGACCTATTCATGAATAAATTCTCGTTCTTCTGCATGCGAGTACATGGTTGGTTTGAGACGAAATTATATACCATAATTTCATTTAATTAAAAAAAGTGTATATATAATTGTCAAATTAAAGAGAATATTATCCCGAAAAAATATATTCTTCTAGGTTTATAGAGGGGAATTTTCAAGAAATTAAAAGGAGAAGAGGGGCATCGTTGCAAATGCTTTGTGGTGATTTTTTCTACCATATTTGACATATACCAAATATATAAATCTTGATGTAAATAAAGAATAAACTTTATGTCAAAATTCTTGAAAAGGTTCTGTCCAAAAAAGAAAATCCATGAAAAGGGATGAAAACGAACTGATCGAGTTTACTTACACACAAATACATTTTTCATGTCAAGAAAAAGAATAAATGCAATGCATAGGCTATTTCAACAAAGGGTGCTCAGCCTCAGATGTAGAATTTTCGAAATCGAGTATGTTATCAAATTTTAATTTTAGTTTTGTATATTTCAATTTTTGTCAATTTTAGTCTTTTCTATTAGAAGTACTGATATGACACATGACTACACATGTCAGTGCGACATGCCACACCAGTCTAAAAGCCAAAAAAATAACAGATTAAAACTGAAATCGACAAGATAGAAAACTAAATTCGCAAAAAGACAAGCTTATAAAACAAAAAAAGAAATCGGTTTTTCCCTAAAATTTAACATGATTCGAGCTCGATATGTTTGAGCTTAATTATATTAAAAAAAATTATGGCCACAGAAGGATTTATATTCAAAGCTAATGTCAACATTATAATTTTCAACTCGTCATTAACATCCTTAAAGGGACACTTCATAATTTAGTTGGAAAAAACACAAAGAAGTGGAAGCATGAAGGGATACATGCACGTATGCTTTATGTTAAAGCCATTTATATATTGGAAAAGACCATATTATCCTCGCAGTCCATCCACATCTTACAGCCACAAATATACATATACATATGTATATGTATATATATCACTAATAATTTTTAATTACTGGGATTATATTTATTTAGAATCTATATTTTTTA
>NW_027353915.1:0-1129 GCF_012295235.1 Primulina huaijiensis
TTAATTTTCGAGCATACAAAACCATATTTTTATTGAGGATTCCACGGTGCAAGTTTTGCTCGATCAAGTTTTTGAGTCCTGTAGTTGATAATAGATAGAGAAAATATAGTTTATTGTCGTATTTGAGTTATGTGTTGTGTATTGATTGTACTGTCTCTAATACACAGTTGAAAATAGTGTGTTGAATGTACTATTTATCGTATGTGCATTATATTATTATATAGTCAAAAGAAATTTTTTATGAATAATACGTCACATATTGTATAATTACGTGGAAAGGTATAGGGCACGACACTTGTTGGTATCAGAGAATATGTTAGATATTTAGTAAGCTTAGGAGTTGGGTTTGTGATGAGGGAGTTGTAGGCCGACATTATCTGTGTGTGTCTGTGTATTTGACCTGTTTTTTTTATGATTTCTTGATATGATTGATCGTTCTTGAGCTGCGTGTGATTTTGTGCTAGGAATGTGATGATGATTACTGAACTGTGATTGTTAAATGTTGCATGATGAAATGGAAGAGGTTGATAGTGGTTTGGGTAGATGAATCCATTTCCAACTTCTCCAATGGGACATGAGCCTATTTAACATCCTTTGTTGTCTTGTGAGTTGAGTCTGGAATAGTTTAATAGTTATCTTCCATCAAGATTTGATAGCTCTAAGACTGGAGAGCGAGCGAGGGATTGAATTGAGAGGATATAACATATATTTGTGGCTGCTCAGTATGCTAGATCTGCTTTGTTACTATTAGCAACATTCTTGTTTTCAAGTAATGTATTGTTGTGGTGGCAGACGATTGAGGTTGGACCATGGTCGTACTGTCGATTGTGATATGTTTCGATCCCATTTCTTGATAAATATTTTTCTACAGCATTCAGACAAATTAAAGAAATGGAATTTGAAGAATTGAGACATGGAGTATGTCTGTTGCTGAATATGAGTCTCGTATTTAAGGACATGGGCATATTCCAAATAATTAATTAAGCTTAAATCTAATTTTTCATAATTTTAATAAGCTTAAATCTAGACTTTTCAATTAATTCTTTAATTAACGATTTGTGAAGCGATTAATCCCGAATAAATTTAAAACTCCATATTTTGATCCCAAATTTTAAACATAACATTTTTA
>NW_027353916.1:0-1129 GCF_012295235.1 Primulina huaijiensis
TATTTTATATCACAATTACATTTTTGTTTTTATTTTTTTTAAATTTCAAAAAAACGTTTTTTTTTTATTTTTTTTAAATTACAACTATTCAAATATCACTTTAATCCCTCGATAATTTGTCAAATATCATTTTAGTCTCTCGATAATTATAAAAAAATCGTACATACGCAACTCGTGTGCCAAGTAGCTAGTTTGTATAATCTGTTAATATTTCAGGGCGGAGCGAAATCGCCCACCAGACACAGTCTGCGCCCTGCTGGCTCCATTATTTTGCGTGGATCTTTGGGCCAATCAATCCCAATTTCCTATGCCCCACATGCGCTGCGGTGGGGCCCTCATTTTTTTACCACTTCTTACTAAATAATTTTTTTTTATCCTTATTCAAAAATAATTTGTTTAATATCAAATATTTAACATATCATATAAATAATTAATTAAGCTGAATTTTGCTCTTTATGCCTCATTAGTTGTTGTTTTATTTGTATGGTTTTATATTATTATTCCTCAAAAATTGTAAAAATACCCTTTCAAATAAAAACTATTAATTAATTAGTCTTCGTTTGAAACAGCGAAATATATGCTCGAAATTTATTATTTAAGACACACATATACTTTTGTAATCAGACATTATACATCTAAAAATCAATTTAATGAAAATTTAATCTTGATACCATGTTAAATAAATAAATAAATAATTAAATTACTCTTGACAATTTTTTTTTTAAAAAAACCCAAAATATTCATATAAATATTTTTTTGTTTATAAAATTACAAGAAATTAATATCTTCGAGGGAAAAAATCTTATGGCGCACATACTACTACTATGCTAACCGAATTTCCTCTCTACCGTGTCTTTATCTCCAGGTTAACAGGTTCCCTTCCCACATTAAACAACAAAACGCCACCGTTTTATATCATATAATAAGGTTCACTCGACAAGATGACTAAATGTGCCATCTTGTCTTATCTTGAATTTGATCATACATCGACCCCACAAACTCAATTATTACTTGTTTTTAGTTAATTTGAAATATTATACATAAATATTAATTCTTATTTTAACATTTAAGAATGCATATGCCTCTATTTACGTCTACACAAAAAGTTTTTTTTTTTTTTTTTTTTTTT
>NW_027353917.1:0-389 GCF_012295235.1 Primulina huaijiensis
TGGGTTGTTGGGATCAGTGGCACCACGTTCGTTCTCTTGGTCACGTAGTACCTCGTGGGGACGAGGCATCATCGATCTCTATTTGCCCCAGAAAAAGCGTCCCACGCTTCGTGGGAAAGACAATGGGTGCTGCTTTGGCATTGCCCATGCAGCTCCAGAAGTCGACATGGAATGCTACCTGGTTGATCCTGCCAGTAGTCATATGCTTGTCTCAAAGATTAAGCCATGCATGTGTAAGTATGAACTAATTCAGACTGTGAAACTGCGAATGGCTCATTAAATCAGTTATAGTTTGTTTGATGGTACCTGCTACTCGGATAACCGTAGTAATTCTAGAGCTAATTCGTGCAACAAACCCCGACTTTTGGGAGGGACGCATTTATTAGATA
>NW_027353918.1:0-1129 GCF_012295235.1 Primulina huaijiensis
ATCTTATGGTTGATGAAGCCCATAGGCTAAAGAACAGCGAAGCTTCATTGTATACTTCATTATCAGTATGACAAATTTAATGATCAAAGTTGCTGCTTTGGCTCTCATATTGTACCTTTAAATAGTTTGTTTAACAACGGTCTTTGATTTTTTTCACAGGAATTCAGCACGAAGAACAAGTTGCTAATCACTGGCACCCCGTTGCAAAACAGTGTTGAAGAGCTGTGGTAATTAGTTCATATCAATACATAACTATGATAATCATGCCTCGGTGTGCATTAAATTGATTCTCTCCTGAAGTGGTATTTCTCTCAATATATGGGTCTTCGTTGATACAGAAGCTCACCTCTTATACTATACCCTCCAATTTTCTGTCTTCCCTGACATTTAATTTGGTGCGTTCCCTATTGAAAGAACTGTCCTAGAAAAAACCCGTCCTTGGAAAAAAATACTTTTTCAAAGGTTGGGCAGATTTTTTTGAGAAAGTAGTTGTAATTTTTTTCATTTATATTTTAGTGTATGGCAAGGTTCTAAAATTCGCTAGCGCCAGACCAGCACCTAGCAGCTAGGCTGCCTAGGCGCCACTAGACAGATTTCACGGTATCAACGTAATAAGATGAAGTTTGGTGTGTGTTAGGGCAATTCAACAAATCGTATTTTTTGTTGGATTTTGGTTTAAGGTCTATAAAAAAAAATAACTTCCCATTTTTTAATTGAACTTTTAATTTAAATTAAAACCCCAAAAAACTTTTCAAAAATAAAATAAAAATTAATTAAATTTTTGGCCGCCTAGCCGCCTAAATGGGAGACTAGCGCTATTTTTGGAACATTGGTGTATGGTGCTTGTTGAATGTTACATTGTGCCAGATATGTTTTAATGGCACTATTTTCGTTAGATGACACTAAAATCTACGACTACATCTTTAATGTAAAAATGTCAGGGCTTTGCTTCACTTTCTTGATCCTGATAAGTTTAAGGTGAAGGACGACTTTGTGCAGAAGTACAAGAATCTTAGTTCTTTTAATGATATGGAGGTAAGAGATTTTCTTGTTTCTCCCTTTGTTGTCTTTTTTGGTTCCTACTTGTCTACTTTTTTTTTTTTTTTTTTTTTTTTTTTTTTTTTTTTTT
>NW_027353919.1:0-1130 GCF_012295235.1 Primulina huaijiensis
TCCCACCTCCCACCTCCCACCTCCCACCTCCCTCACACACAAGGACTCCTTTGCACTCCAAACTCATGGAACACACCATCAATCAAGAGGAAAGCATCGTAATTTCAAGGGTTTTTCAAGCCAACGTCTTCTTGTTGTCGTTCTTCAATTTTTCAACGTATATTCGAGTGTTAATTACGCAAAGGCACACCATATTCTTCTCTTTACTCATCATCACACCATATTATGTATTTGAATATATTTTGCATTAAAAAAAAGTGATGCTTTTAATTATTTTCGTTTATGCATCTTCATGAATTTTTAAAGATTGTTATTTGATCCAAAAACATGTTTAATATGTTGTTAAGGGACTGCCATGATTAGGGTCTGATCAAGGGTTGTTTTACACGATTTTATGAGTCCTATAACACACACAAATCGCTGCACATGATGAAGAACAAAAGCTGGAACCGAAACTCGTGCGTTGTGTCATGGGGCTCGGGTTTAAGGGAAACTTGGTCCATGGCTTGGTTCGGTTGCAACAAGGGCTGGGCTAGGGACGTGCTAGGGTCAGGGTAGGAGTCTTAACCATGCTAGGACTCGAGACAAGTGGCTGGGGAAGAGTCCTAGCAAGCTAGGACTCCACTCGAGAGGGCTGCACGCACGAACAGCAGCTGCGCAGGGAAAAAGACTCGGCCAGGGGGCTTCGGGCTGGGCTATGTCAAGTCCTTAGGGTCCTAAGAGGGTGCAAAAGGGTCAGGGTCAGGGGATGGCTCGTTGTTTAAGTGGCTAAGTAAGAAAACGTAGAGTCTTAGCTCAAGAGGGTTTCTCGGCCATAGCATGTGTCTGATTTTGTGGCTTTGGTTGGGGCTTGGGTTCAAGTCCTAAGGGTTCTAAGAGTCCAGTAGGGTGCATAGAGGGTCTGGTTCGAAGTTGGCTCAGGCTGGTTTGAGTGTGGCTCGGTGAAAAAAGAATATGGCTCAGGGGTTACTAGCTTGGTTCGAAACTAAGGCTTTTATGAACTAAAATTCGAAACATGGCTCACGAGGGTCCAGTTATGGTTCACGAAGGTTAAATAAATATAAAAGTCTAAGTTTTTAATTTCGGAATTTTATATTAAAGTTTGGTTTAATTCAGGATTAAAACGCAGT
>NW_027353920.1:0-1130 GCF_012295235.1 Primulina huaijiensis
CGAACTACAAATTTGCAATTCTTACTCCATTTTCAGAGATCTTGAGACATCCCATGCAACATAATTAAATGAATATCGCTGCAAAGAGTTAAGGCCGTGAGGCCGGCCAACAGCCCCGAGAAACAAAGTTATCCACCTATGTACCTTCTTTTACATCTGTTCGTTTTAATTTAATGTCAACCATTGTTTTCTTTGAGTTTAGTTCACTTAATTAATCCAGCAAGAATCAATCACCATTTGGAAGAAGAAAATAAAATCAAATAATCAATCGTGAAACTAAGCCCCACTTGGTAGGAATAAGGCCAAATGATCAACGACACATTGACAGTGTGCGAAATAGATGAATATCAAGCGGCACCGACGGGTTTCTAGTGATCTTTGATGTCCTACGGGCTTAGGTATAAGGCACCGTTTGGTACCAATGACGTGATTGGTTATTATTTTACTCAAGTTTTTCAATAAAACGAGTTTAAAAATAATTATATCATCCTTATATTTTAATTAATTATCTCATCTCACTTGTTTCAAAGTGGTCTCTCTTACAAAACATATGATTTCAACATGGTATCCGAATCAATTATGTAGGATCGAACGATTGTCATTTCACCAAAAATTATAGCTGATAAAAACAGTACAACTCTTTCGATCGCTCTCCCGGCCAACAAATTAATTATGCGGTTTCCATAAACTAGAGCTGAAGAGACAACGTTTTCAACTGGACAAATTAATATAACAAATTAACAATATTGGTGCCTCAACAGCTAGAAAGATGGGAAAATTAGATTGAATTATCACGCCCCATAGGGCCCGTTTACGTGCACACTACAAATCGAGCAGCTCTTGGAATATCCAAGCAAGAAACAGATGGTGGTGGATATATATGGTGGCGATAGTGGATCTTACATAATTCAACAAGCTATCGTAACAAGAGAAACACTAGAAAAGGCAGCGCACTATCATTACTCTACCTACTGTTTTCACTTTTTTTTGGTGAGTCAGGTAATATTTTGGGTCGCACAGACACCATTTCATAAACTACTTCCACTACAAGAAAATTCATTTTTAACAACACAACAAAAAAAACTGTTTTTATTAAAACCGTTGTCTTTTTACTTTTAACAACGGTTTTA
>NW_027353921.1:0-1130 GCF_012295235.1 Primulina huaijiensis
GTTGTTAAACAACTTCGGTATCGACTAACCCCAATCTCAGGGCGTAACAATTAATGAACTATTTGTGAGAGCAATAATTTAGTCATAATCATTCAATTCATTCCAAGTGTTGGAACATTTTAAGTTTTCGTTATTTAACAAGGTTGTTGATCCAACAGATGATTACAGAGACTAAACTAACTGACTTCAAGAAATAAAATTGACTATTCATAAAAAGAAGTTTTCTAAGGAGACTAATCGATTACAGAGCCAGACTGATAAAACATAAGAAGGGCATTGATAGCCAAATCGATTCAAGGATATAGATGAAGCCCAACTGACAGTCTATCTAAGACGATCAATCAGTCAAAATCCAAATATTCTCTGAAAAATCAGTAAAATAAGTAATAAAGGATCAGAGCCTAGCTGAAATAGCGTATAAAGTTTTCCGTAGCAACAGTCACTGAATCCTAATTTAAAAAATCCTAAAAATTGAATAAAATATATTTATTATCAAATAAATATTCTTGATTAATTGTTGTTTAAATAAAAATTATAATACGATGCAATTGATCCGAATTAAACTGTCGGTTATATTAGAGCCATGTTACATCATATTTATAATTTTTTTATTTAACAAAAATACAAAAATGTCCACCAACTCTATTCTAGAAAAGTTAATGGATTAAAAATTGTTGGTATTTTACGATTTGCTTCCGTGAACTTTTCTAAAGGATGGAAATCGCTTTGGCATGATTTGTAAAGTTTCGTGTTCAATCAATCTACAGGGTTTGTTTGTTTTGTTTTGTTTGTTCGTTTGTTTGTTTTTTTGTTTTAATCTTTATTAGATATATCGCATCACTTTTTATTGCTTAGATTTTGTAGTTTTTTTTTGGGTAAATTTCAAATCTCTCAGAATTTTTTCCATTATCCCTCCTTTTCCTCGACTTCTTTAATTTTCAATCCAAATGTTTCGTGATATCCTTTCAATTGTAGTATTTTATCATAATTAACAATTGATTTGTTTTATAATTATTTATAATCAATTTTATTTAAATCGACATGGTAGTTTATTTCTATGTTTCTCAATTATGAAAATTAGTTCTTTTTTTTTATGTAGATTTATAAAAATGTTATAATTAAATTAAATA
>NW_027353922.1:0-1131 GCF_012295235.1 Primulina huaijiensis
GATATGATATTGTGTCATGGAGATGTTTGGCTACCTTGATTCGGTACGACTTAGGTAGTTGCGGACTTCGAGGCTGGGCCATATCCCAAGCACGGTCCGCAGAGTCATGGAGCAGCTCGATCATTATTATGTATGATTGTTGATAATGATCATTTAACTCTTGACATCCTCATATCTTGCACCTATTCATTCATGACATCAATGCATTTTTATGTCATATATTGTGGTTTCTTGATGTCTCGTACTTGGATTTCTGACCCCCGAGAGGGGACTATCGTGTCTTTTGCTTGCGGACATGAAAAGTGGTACAAGTGGTTCAACCTCAGGTGCTGGAGAGGAAGCATCGGGAAATACCAGAGCTCCTTAAGAGTGGGCTCAATTGTATTTAGGTACTGCGTAGTGTTATCATATTCCAGTTACTATATGTATATATTTGGAAGATTGTATTATGTTATTATCGAGCCTTGTCGGCTTTATGATATTTTTTGTTTGTATATGTTATGTTTGTGTCCGACCGACACTAATTTATATTGTTGTGGTTATTGAGGGCATATGATTTTTATTTTGAGTACTTGATTTTCTGCTATGTCTTATTTATGGAAAGATCATGTCGAAATTTTTATAGGTTCAAACGTAAATTTTTAACTCACTTTTGCGCTTTTTATTGATTAATTATATTACATGTTAATAAATCCTGATTAGGATAATGAGTCCTCATAGTTGGTATCATAGCATAGATTGGAATACGCTCGTACTAGAGTTAGTACACTTGAATTTAGGCACCAGAAATTTGTGCGCTTGTGTTTGATTATTTGAAATTATTTGTTCTTTCTTGTCATGAATTATATGTTAGTATCTTAAGGATATGACATATAAATTATGCATCTGGGTTTTATTTCGGTTCTTTGGATTATATTGAGGTTAATGAATATTTTGGGAATTTAATATTAAATTTTGTATAATGACAACTAGACTTGTCAAATCGGGTCAGGCCCGTCGGGCCAGCCCGCCCCGCTATAAAAATTGAACGGGTTGAGTTGATAAAAATTGGAATAAGCCTCTTGTACCTCTATCAATCTCTTATCTTATTTCTTCCTTATTTTTCTCCTGCGCCTCGCCTCCATCACTCAC
>NW_027353923.1:0-1131 GCF_012295235.1 Primulina huaijiensis
GAAAATTACATGCTTGGACCCTAATTTTTCTAGAAAAAAATCGCATTTTAACCCCTTAACTTTTCAAAAATAGCATTTTCATCCCTAAAAGTTTCGAATCTACAATTTTTGTCTCTATAACTTCGAAAATTCTTAATTTTTCCGTAGGATTTTTGTTTATCTCAATATCGGTCGCTAGACTCTTCAAAAATTTTTGGATTGGTCCTTAAACTCTCGGCCAAGTGCAATTTAGCCCCTTAAGTTTCGGATTTTGCATTTTGGCTCTTAGGTTTTCGAAAATATTTATACATGCCCCAAATTATCCATTTTGGCTCTATTTCAAGCCTTAAAATTTTTAGTTGGATTTAATTCATTACTTTGCATTATTAAGGCTTATATTTTATGCTCAATTTCTAGAATTTTCGATGTCATCCCTTAAATCCAAGTATAGTAAACATGTAACCTAATTTTTTTGTAGGTTATTCATTATCCCAATCAATCCTCATAACTAATTTAATATTTCATGCAATAAAAACAATATAAAAATATTAAATAACTAGGTTAACAGTTATTAGAGTCGTGTCTGGCTCCTTCTCAGCTTCTTCAGCATGCATCACATAAGCTCTGCCCATAGTTGGTCCTATCTTCTTCGGGCAATCAGCAGCTTTATGTCCCTCTTCCTTGCATTTTAAGCACCTATATGATCCCCACATGCACTTGCCATAGTATAAGCTATTGCATTCTTTGCATAAAGGCCTCTCCTAAGATTTTAGTGCTCTAGGCTGTGGTGGCTTCTGTTGCCCCGACATCTTCCATTGTCCTTGAGGCTTTTGCTGCCCTTTAACTTTTGGAGGTCCTGTAAATTGCCTCTTGACTGGCTGAAAGCTCTGTTGGTGCTGTTGCCTCTTGCGCTTCATCTCAAAGTCAATATCTTTCAAGGCTTGCTCAGCTTGGAATGCACAAGCAGTGACAACTGCATAATCCACTGGCCGCATCATCATCACATCACGGCGTATGGTAGGTCAAAGGACATCCATAAAGTACTTTTATTTCTCAGTAGCATCCCTAGAAATAAGGGGTACAAAGTGACAAACCCTATCAAATCTTCTAACAAACTCAGCCACAGTCGTGTCTCCTTGACGGAGAGTCATA
>NW_027353924.1:0-1133 GCF_012295235.1 Primulina huaijiensis
AAATCATCATCGTGAAGTTTTATCACTCTAGATCGTATATAAAGATAAAATTTGATGTATCAATGTAAGACAACATATCACATTTTTTGTTGGACTTTGGTTTAGGACCTATAAAAAAGTACCATTCGTTTTTAAAATTGGAATTTTAATTTAAATTAAAATACAAAAAAAAACTCGATCGAGTGATTGATGGTCATCATGTATTTAGTTATTCATATTTCGTTTTCAAATGGTAACTTGTAAATTGGGTGTTCTCTCTTTTTACGAAATACGGAGATATTTATGCATTCTTCCAAATAGGTGGTGCCACCAAGAGTGGCATTAAATCTTCATTAAAGGGCTTTCCACTTGACCTTAGCAACCAAAATTTTCATCAATTACAAAAATAAAAAATAAAAAAATTACATAATGTGAAAACGAAATCGAAGTCTAAATTAAATCATCATTTGAGAAGGAAAATAAAGGATGAAATTTTCTCATAAATCATGGAGAAAAACTAATTCCCATTATTAAATTTTAAAATATTGATGAATTTTGTATTCTAACGATTCTCGTAATTCTTCTATCCCTTTTTTTTAGTTTAATTAAGCTAGAGTTATTCAAAATTAGTTTTTATAGTGTGGTCGACGACGACGACGATAATAATAAAGTTTTCCAAAATTATCTAAATTACGAGAGCTCCATTCACCACCTCGTTGCGTTAGTGGTGCTTAATGACCTTCACATTTTCTCCAATTTCGTCAACGCATTTTAATCCATAGGTTTCTATAGTCTTCAAACGGCTGACATAAAAGAGTTGAAACCCACAAATTTGTTTTCTAAATCAGACGAGTCCTTATTCGTCAAGCTAATTGCATTGACGAATTTTCAACTCGACCCGAAATCAACACGCGGTTGCATCAACTAGAGGGACTCGTGGTTGAGAAAATCTTAAATCTTGCATGTTATTATGATATTGCTATTGTGTATACTAGATAATTTAAAACCTTAGATGATCGAAATATAACATATTTTACGCGTTTTTTACATTGATATTCCTGAAATATATATTATTTCATATAAATTTATAATATATATTTTTATTCTGAAATATTTTATAAAAAAATTATTTAGATTTAGCTTTAGAGTAGATC
>NW_027353925.1:0-1133 GCF_012295235.1 Primulina huaijiensis
ACTTCCGCTGCGTTTTGGGCACGTAGAAAACCGAGATCCAACAGGGCGCCCATCGATACAATTAACCACTCGTGTCCTCAAAAAGAAAATAATCTACCTCCGTTCACAGGAGCTGCTGTACGAAGTCATCTACCTAAAGAATAATATTGCTGTAAGGGTTAGAGAAATCGAGAGATGTCCAACAAGTTTCGCCCATGAATTCTCTGTATCTACTCCCATCTTCCTTCAATGGAGAAGCAGCAACCACAGAGGCGGTGTAGATAAGCCTCCTCAGTGTTCCTGACCTGATACAAAGACTTGCAATGCTCCTGGCTGAAACAACAGTGGCATCCAACCTATTGTCGCGCTGTTTTATTGTTGAGATCAATCTTAAATCTCTAACGAAATGGAATATTAGAACCAACCAAAAAAAAAAAGAAGAAAGCTTCATTTAATTTATCAAAAAGGGAAGACCTTGAATCCCGTAGAGTGGAGCAATGGTGTTTCGCTAATAGGGAAGACCTTAAAAAAAATTATCAAAAAAGGAAGACATTAAAAAAAATTCTTATGTACTTTAAATTACATTTTAAAAATGAAGTACAAAATGACCCAAAAAAAATTAGAGTTTTTATCAAGTTAAAAATTCGATTTCGCTAATAGTTACATATTTTCGTGGCCCTCGAAAATTATAAAAACATTTTTCTTTCGTGAACTTGATCAATTAAACTTAAATTCGAGTCCTTTAGTTCTCAATTTTTTTCGTTTCTATATTTCTCACTCTCAAACATAAAGTTTTAGAAAAATAACGCATATACTACAAGTCAAAAGAGCGAAACTGACAACCTTCAAAAGAAATTGGTAGCGCCGATACCGTCGCACATTGCCATCACTTTATATGCGGCTCCTCGAACCTAAAATCCTGGATAAACCCTTGGTCCAAACCCATCATAGAGATGCACTCGAGACGTATCACGTGGCAATTTGTTGTCCGTGGAGATGGACAAATCAGTTCAACGTCATATTTTAGACGTGTGATGCATATATATTGCATATATTATATATATTACTGAAAGATGTACATGTGATTCGTGTGTTATTATTATTTTAACTTGATCAAATAATACTAAACAATTAACATGAAACTGTTTTAAATT
>NW_027353926.1:0-1134 GCF_012295235.1 Primulina huaijiensis
ACATTTTTGCGTAAATCATTTCGATCTCTGTTCGTGGGAGTATGGCTGCTCAGATCTCAAATTTCAGTTTCAATGATCCTTTGTATTTGCATCCATCTGATGCACCAGGTATTTCTCTTGTTGTTGATCCACTAATTGGATCTGAAAATTATGGTATTTGGAGCAGGGCAATGAAGATTGCGCTGCACGCTAAGAACAAGCTCGGATTTGTGGATGGTACTTGCCGAAAGCCAGCTGCCAATTCTCCATCTCTATATCAATGGGAGCGTTGCAATGCAGTTGTTTTATCATGGATTTTCTCGTCTGTATCCAAGGAAATCTTCTGTGGTCTTGTATATGCAAAAGAAGCTTCCAGTGTTTGGGCAGATTTGAAGGAGCGCTTCGACAAGATCTGTGGTTCACGCATCTATGCTATTCACCGTGATATTGTTCGACTGTCACAAGGATCGGGCACTATTTCCGTCTATTTCTCGAAGCTTAAGCAGCTGTGGGATGAGCTAGCCTCGTTGGTGACTTCTCCTTCCTGTGAATGTCCTACCTCAAGATCTTATGTTGAATACGAGCAACAACAGCGGTTAATACAATTTCTTATGGGGCTCAATGATAGTTATGGTACAATTCGAAGTCAGATTCTCCTCATGAATCCACTTCCCTCTGTGAGTCAAGCGTATTCTCTTATTAGTCAAGAAGAATCACATAGACATGTGATGACTTTTCAACCCATATCTGATGCTCCTACAACAGCTTTTTACTCCTCCAAGCCCTCAGACATCATTAAGTGTGATCACTGTTTAATTCCGGGGCATATGAAGGAAAATTGCTTCCGATTGATAGGTTACCCACCGGGGCATAAGTTGCACAAAAGGTTTCCTCAAACCAAAGGCACTAAGGGAGTTTCTAAGGCTCAACGAGTATCTGCACACAACACAATCAGTGATTCCTCAGTTGCGACTACTGATGCAAGTCATGTTTTGGGAGTCACCTTCACACCTGCACAATATGCTCAAATCCTTCGTTTGCTTGAAAACTCTACTGTCAATCAGGAACATTCAGCAAATTTGGCAGGTACGGTTACCAGTTTGATGTCCATTTCTGCTGCTCATGATTGGATATTGGATAGTGGTGCAAATGCTC
>NW_027353927.1:0-1134 GCF_012295235.1 Primulina huaijiensis
CCAAACTTAACATAACACCTTAAAATACACCCATAAACATTTCTTTAACTTAAACTTAAGCTCCTCGACTAATTTCTTAATTCGTTTTAAAACTTAAACCTACGTCCCGGTTTTAACCCGAAACAACTCGAAACTTAACCAAACTTTACCAACCTTGAACCATAGCTTATTAAAACCTAACCATACCCTATGCAATCCAAATTAAGCCAATTAAAACCCTTGAACAAGCCTAGAACCTTGCTAGAAAATTCTGCACAATCTTGAAAACCCTAACTTGAACCAACCTTCAATTCCTTCGACCCTAGCACATGGCCGACCCAACCAGACCTTATACAACCCTCCTAGGACCATAACCGAGCCCTTACAAACCTACTGGACCAGCCTATACAACCAAAGTAAGCACAACCCTAAACCTGCGCCCCTACTTGCTTTAAGCGACCCAAACGACGTGCAACCTTCAACCTCCCCTTCCAGCCCTTGCACAGCCCATCTAGAACTATGACTGGACCCCCTTTAGGACCCTTGAACACATCCCAAATATCAGGTAGCAGCCGCTCCTCCTAGGACCAAAAACGCAAACCCTAGTTTTTTTAAAACCCAAATTTGCGTTCAGCATGTTACCCCTTCTTGTCGCCCTTAAAAATGCATCTATGAACCCTTAAACATGTTGAAAAACGTCTCTCCTAAAAGCCCTATCATGACAACCCCTTTGTGCATCATAATCATGAATTTAGAACCATAAAAATCAAAGTTTTGTTCATATTTCCACATAAAAAAGAAAATAAAAGAAAGTGAATCATGTTTTCATACACACATATATGAACACATATAATATGGTATGAAGGATGAATGAAGGAAAATTAAGGCGTGTCTTTATGTATTTTACGCAAGAAAAAAGATTCGAGATGCGAAAAACGTTGGCGGAGAGACGGATGATGAAACCTTGCTGAATTCCCTTCAAAATCACGTGAACTTGCCCTTGAAAATTGTGTGTGGCCATGTGATGGCTGCCCTAGGAGAGTCCTAGTATTTTTTATGTGTGCGTGTGTTTAATAGTGTACACTACAACAAAAAAGGTTTTTCGCAGCTCGCAAATTCGCTTTTCGCAGCGCACATTGCACGCTGCAAAGTTGC
>NW_027353928.1:0-1137 GCF_012295235.1 Primulina huaijiensis
ACTTGGATGATATGTGATCTACCAGAAGGAAAAAGGTCAGTGGATTGCAAGTGGAGTTTCACTATCAAACACAACTCGGATGAGAGTGTCAACAAATTTAAAGCTCGTTTGTTGTCCAAGGGATTTACACAATCTTATGTAATTGATTACAGGAGACTTTTTCATATGTGGCTAAAATTAATACAGTTCCATCACTAATCTCATTGGATTTAAATCTCGATTAGCCGCTCTATCAACTGGATGTAAAAATGCATTTTTTAATAGTGATCTTGAAAGAAGAAGTGTACATGGAAATCCCTCCTGGATTTGACACTCCTGCCGATTCCAACAAGGTTTGCAAAAACTCAAGAAATTATTATATGATCTCAAACAGTCACCTAGAGCTTGGTTTGACAAGTTAACTCAAACGATTAAGAAGTTTGGATATAATTAGCGTCATACATATCAAACTATGTTTGTCAAACATGTGTCATAAAGGAAAAAGGTCATTCTTATTGTTTATGTCAATGATATTATCCTAATCGGGGATCATGAGGAAGAACTACAAAAACTCAAAAGCTTCCTAGATGATATCAATGACTTGGGCAATATCAAATACTTTCTTGGCATGGATTCTAAGAAAGGCATTTTAGTCTCTCAAATGAAGCATGTAATTGACATCTTAAAAGAAATATCAATGCTTGGATGTAATCCGGTTGATATCCCAATGGATGTCACTACCAAATTAGGCAGCAATGAAAATTTTGTACATGTGGATAAAGAGAGATACCAAAGACTTGTTGGAAAACTTGTTTATCTGTCTCATACCAAGGTAGATATCATTTTTTTTTGTTAGTATGGTAAGCCAATTCATGAGCAGTCCTACAAAAGAGCACATGGAAACAATTTATAGGATTATGAGATACTTGAAGATGGCATCAGGACAATGATTATTTTTTCAGAAGACTACAAACAAGGAAGTCGAAATATCCACTAACGTTGACTAGGGCAAGATCTATAACTGATAGGAGAACTTCAAGGTACTGTACTTATGTATGGAAAAATATGGTTACATGGACGAGCAAAAAACAGTCAGTTGTGTCCTTCTCATTGTATTTCTGAAGGAATTTGGTCGAAAATACTAGTCAATGAACTTGG
>NW_027353929.1:0-1139 GCF_012295235.1 Primulina huaijiensis
AAACACACTATGTTTGACATATTTTGTGTTTTTGTATTTGCTACAGATCATAGTTGAGGGTGTTTGAATTTCTTGCTACAAAAATTATTTCGAAACTTCCTTTGCGCATACGGACACCTTAAATGACCCCTTTCAAGTACCTCGACTAGGCCGAAATGGGAAACGAGGGAGGTACAGTGGTGTATCATTTGTGCACATTCAGATTTTGCATCTAATTTTCTTCAACTCCATACATCTACATTCTTTTAGCCTAGGAATAGAATTTCATTCCTTTATTTGGCTCACCCACACCTTACATCTCCTTTTTTCGTGCAGCATACTTTTCTCATTTTTCTGCCCTCCCTCAGATAGAACAAGAGATATGAGTGTGTGGCTTCGGTCCAATCTCAAGGGTGCATAAATAAAGTTAGAAAAAGCTAGATATGCGGGTACAAGTATCGAAATACAATTATTATCGATAAGCTCAGTCCAATGCATTGGTCTAGCAGAAATGTTGCTAACTCATCCTTGTCCTGCTGCGCAGTGTTCGTGTCAAGGAACGTTTTCAAGTTCAAGTCACCTAATGCATCTCAAATTCCCAACAAACAATTTCCGAGTTCACTATGTCATGCATTCTCCTGTTTCCAACATTCGTGCCAAAAATTTCATTATCCAATTAAGATTTTCATCATCGACTACCACATACCAATCTAGCACCAACTATAGACAACTTCTCAAATGACAACACAAAAAACATGAGACAAATGCAATACGAAAAAAATGAACTAAACAAACAACCTAAACACAAAGTAACAAAACTAAACACCCACCCCCCAAACAGAATCGTACAATGTCCCTAGTGCACAAAACTACAAAAACAGGTATACAAACAAACAGAGTAACTAAAATGGATGCTAAACAGAATTCAGTCGAAATGAAATAGATAAAATGAATGCAAAGAAAAGGGAAACATGAAGTGTAACGTACCGTACTTTTAAACATACTTAAGATTTGCGAAAAATAAAAAATTTCTTAAATAAGTAATTCTCATTCAAAATGCCATAAAAATAAAATGCTTGAACAATTATTTGAAATGTAAACGAACTTGCAATTACATTAAAACAACATAAAGTAATTTCATTAAAAATCAGAGTAAACAA
>NW_027353930.1:0-1140 GCF_012295235.1 Primulina huaijiensis
ATTTTTGAAATTAATTTTAAAAATTAAATTATTTTTAAAAAAAAACCT
Source organism: Primulina huaijiensis (assembly GCF_012295235.1). NCBI lineage: Eukaryota > Viridiplantae > Streptophyta > Magnoliopsida > Lamiales > Gesneriaceae > Primulina > Primulina huaijiensis. The sequence goes on from NW_027353930.1 coordinate 49, forward strand.
GAGTTTTTATGATGTTAAATAATCAGAAAATTAATTATCTTTTATATTATAGAATGAATTCACGATTTGTAAATAATATTTATAATCAACTGAGATCGCATAAATATTTTACTAATCGAATGAAATATTACAGTAACATATTATAAAAAAGAATAATTTTTTTGGTATGTTAAAAAATTAAATACAAAGACCTAAATATATATAAGATAACAAATCTCTGTAAACATTTTAACATAATAAAAAAGATTTTGATTTAATCTAAACTAACGGGTCGTGACACACGTGATGCATATGATCCAAAAAAACCAGAAAGACGCAGATTTTTTTTTCAAAAAAAATTAAAATTATCAAAATTTTGAACTAAAACGATAATAGAGTGAAAAGAGAAATGTGAATGTGGGTAAGTAAATAATATTTTTGAAATGATAAAAAAACTTTATTAAATCACAAATCAGTACTTACTTTAGCGAATTTCACTTTAAGTAATAAAAAATAAATATAAATCAAATAAATGAATATTTGAATTATAATAATAAATTTTCTAAATGACGTTCGCATTAAATATTTTATAACATACGCAAATTAATTAATGGCAACCTAATTATTTGTGCAAGTTGGAGTAATTTCCGCCAGATTAAACGTGCACTAATGACTTTTAAATATTTAAATTTAAATTAAATAAAGCCATTCTGGTTTTCTTCTAATTAAGTATTTTCATTTTAATTTAACGTCCATTTATACAATATAGTTTTTGCTATTCGTGATATAAAATATATTTATAAGAATAAAATATTATATTTTTATTTGGAATAGAAAAGGAAAGTAGATTTGTCTCAAAATCTATATATATAAAAAAAAACATCGCCATGAGTTTGTAAAGATAAATTGATTCAACCTCAATTTGAGGGAAAAAAAATCATCTACAATATTTCTTATAACATTTAATATAGATTACCACATGTAGTGTTTTTATTGATGTGAATCGTAATTAGAAAATTGTTGAAATTTGATAAAGGGTGACAATCAATTATTGTTGTAATATGAAATGTTGTACAATAATTTATCTCGAATCTGAGTTTACTATTTTTCTTT
>NW_027353931.1:0-1140 GCF_012295235.1 Primulina huaijiensis
CTTGTATCAGAAAAATGACTTTGAATTGAATATTTTTTTTGGTAACATTATTAAAATCATATATACGTGGAAATTTATTAAATAACTTCGTTCAATTTTTTTTTAAAAAATGACCTCTTTAAATATATTTGAAAAAATTATTTTCTTAAAAAAATAATTAACAAATGTTAAAAAATAAAATACGTGAAATTGGAAACCCTTCAGATAAAAAATCGCATTTTTTTTTCAAATAAATAAATAAACTTGGCATGTATTGTGTTGGCTCCCTTCCACGACGTCGTAATTGGTGTTCACCGCTTCGTCTTCTCGGAGGAAATCATTTCCAATTAAATAAAATAAAGTAAATAAAGAAAAAACAAACAGAACTAATGGCAATCAAGACAGCGTTCGGAGAGTTACGAAATCGTTCATTTTCTAGTCGCGTGTTCCCCTGCTGTCGATCTGTAAGTCATCTTGTTGTTTTGTTCATAGCTGCTTAATTTGGGTAATTAACAATAATTGAAGGCGAAAACGAAGCGTCCAGTGTTCGGAAAAATGTTTTTTGTGCTTTTAAGTAGCTAAGTATTCAGTATCATGAAGGCATTCGGGGGGAAAATATTGGATTTTTTTAGATTTAGTTGGTGAGATATGTTGGTTTAGGTTTAAGCTGCGTTGACAGAGGGGGTGGAGCAAGTATCTGAATTTGCTCTATTGTTAAACTTGATATACCAGCCATCTGTAAGCAATGCCATGACAATTTTGTTTCTTGATAAATTGATAGCTAATATTTTGGTGCTTAAAGGAAATCCTTTATTGGAATAAACCTTGTTCTAAATTTCCTTCTATTCAATATCATGTTTAAGAAATACCGCTTCCTTAATTTCCGGGAATGTAGTTTCTGAATGAATCACTCTTTTATAACAGCACACTGGTTTGAGCTGAACGTGAAGGAGGGTCAATGAAAGCTTCATCGCTGAATGCTGTGGAGGCTGCAAAATCTTTGGGTGATGGAAACTCAGTATCTTCACTGCTTGCTGGTTCCGGCCCGTCCTTGCAAGAAGCAGTCGCCGATGCTGCTTCAGTGCATCCTTCCATTTCTAAGGTATTTTCTATCCGATTTTTTTAACTTAATATTTCTGTAGTTTCCCATATCTGTTGCAA
>NW_027353932.1:0-1141 GCF_012295235.1 Primulina huaijiensis
AGCGGAGCATCAATTGAACATCCTCCCGGGATCTCAACCTGTGAAGCAGAAGAAGAGACACTTTGGTCCCGAAAAGGACAAAGTGATTGATGAACAGGTTAGAGATTTGCTGAAAGCCGACCACAATCGAGAAATACAATTTCCTACCTGGCTCTCGAATGTGGTGCTAGTACCAAAGTCTACCAAGAAGTGGAGGATGTGTGTTGACTTCAGGGATCTCAACAAAGCTTGCCCCAAGGATCATTATCCTTTGCCCAGAATTGATTAGTTGGTGGATTCCACCTCTGGGAATGAACTGCTGAGTTTCATGGATGCTTATTAGGGGTATCATCAAATTCTCCTGGCCAAGAATGATCAAGACAAGGCCAGTTTCATCACCTCGGGAGGCACCTTCTGTTATATTGTCATGCTTTTCGGGTTGAAGAGCGTTGGGGCCACCTATCAGCGTCTTATGAACAAAGTGTCCGAGAAGCAGTTGAGCAGGAATGTAGAAGTGTATGTGGATGATATCTTGGGGAAGTCCAAGGAGGTTGTTGATTTCATCTCTGACTTGGAAGAAACTTTTGTCACTCTCATACACTTTGGGATCAAGCTCAACCCGGCCAAATGTATCTTTGGCGTGAAGAGTGGTAAATTTTTAGGTTTTGTGGTTACTGACCAGGGAATCGAGGTGAATCAGGAGAAAGTCAAGTCGGTGCTAAACATGCCATCCCCTCGATCTGTCCGAGAAGTACAGAAGTTAACCGGGAGAATTGCTTCTCTTTCCCGGTTTATATCCCGGTCAGCACATCAAAGTTATCCATTTTTTCATGTCCTGCGGAAGGCACATCAGTTTGGATGGGATCATACGTGTGAGCAAGCCTTCCAGGATCTTAAGAACCACTTAGTGGAGCTTCCTGTCCTAGTGAAGCCAGAGCCTAGAGAGAAACTATTTGTTTAACTATCTATTACAGAGCATGTTGTCAGCTCAGTACTGATAAAAGAAAGCTCTGATCAAAAGCCTGTCTATTATGTCAGCAATGCTCTAAGAGGCCCCGAGCTGGGTTACAGTGAGGCGGAAAAAATAGCTTTGGTTTTGGTCATGACTGCCGGGAAACTGCGACCTTATTTTCTGTCGCATCAAATCATTGTGCTTACTAAT
>NW_027353933.1:0-1141 GCF_012295235.1 Primulina huaijiensis
TGGTCGTGGTGGTGGTAGCGGCGGCCGATTCCGTGGCTCTTACCATGGAAGAGGTTATGGTGGATACAGCTACTCTAACATGGGCCGTGGTCGAGGTGTGTAGAGTAACGTTACCTAAGAGCAATAAACTAGATTTTTCTTGCAATTGTGTCTGCTCAAAGCCAATGCCAATCTTGTCCTTGCTGGGACGAGGATTGATTTAGGACTTTCTTGTAATATCCGCCTTTTATTTTTTTGTTATTTGAGCCATAAACTTAGTGTATTGGATAGTACAATCTGTGGTGTATTTCATGGATTTAGATTTGACAGATTTTGTCCCTAATGTTTGGGCATTGTATTTTGTTTCTAGTTTTTAGTTTTGACTCATATTCATTATGACGTCCTGAATTTCTTTAAATAGACCAGGGATTGAAATATATTGTTCTCATTTTGTTAAGACTAATATTTAAAAAAAACACAAAAGCTTTTGAAAAATCGTCATGGTCAATTTTGTGAGATAGAAATCCTACTTATTTATATATGAAAAGTACTACTTTTCATTCTAAATTCTCACGAATATGTATATGGGAGATTATGTCATAAGATATTTACTCAGAAAAGTAAAACAAAAAAAATTTAATTGGTCCGAATTATGTTGGTGCTTTGTAAGCGAAATGAAACTTAAAATCCTTACCAGATAAGTGTTGCAATTGAATCTCGGATTCAAGAATTAATCGCAAACTCGTGGCCAACTATTTGAAACTAGAATTAAGGTGTCAATAAGTCAAAATCAACTGAATAGCATTTCGAGTACAAAAATTATTGAGTTGTTTCCAAGTTTGGCTGAATGCACGAAAAATGAACTATTCCAGTTCAAATTCAAGTTGAGAGAAGAACCCTTCTTCATAACATATCCATTTATTTATCAGTGGATCGTACAATCCATGCCAAAGAACTTGCCTCACATAGCTTATTTAGCATCCCAACTTATTAGCATAATCTTTTATTTAAGTTTATGCCTACTTGCAAGTAGCAACCAAAACCTTTCTGGGTGGAAGACCAGGCCTCCTACCGTGGAGCAACGCATAGTTGTACATGATGTGATCTCGTTGAAATAGATGAGTCGGGTAAAGAGCTCCAACGGGTCAAATCAATAATTTAT
>NW_027353934.1:0-1141 GCF_012295235.1 Primulina huaijiensis
TAAGGGCTCATAATAATAAGAGAATTTTTGTCCACCAAAAACACACTAAAATTCATCAAAATCCTTCCCAAATTTCCAAGCAAAGTCTCGGTCATCACCCAATTTTTTAACAAAATTTTCGGCCATTTGCTTCCTTCCACCGCAGTGCCTCTGCCTACACCGACTTCGGATTTTGGAAATTCGAACGTCACAGTCTCAACGCGCAAATCGTTTGGTTTCTCTAGTGCGGTCCAAGGGATGAACGCGGTCTCGGATCTTGGACCGGATTTGATGATCAACCAGAGGGAGATCCGTTCGTAGGGATTTACAAAAATGATTATCTCCATTTAAAACCCAAGGACTGTTTCGAATGTCGAAACAAAATTGTTAATTAAACTTCCAATACGACTTGGGTGCGAGAAAACGGTGCCCCGACAATATCAATACATGAATTTATTTTAAATAATAAATAAATCAGCGTAATTTAATGCGGCACTTTATTCATGGTTATGGAAATTCAAAAAATGTAATTGAATATTAGTGTGTTATTATTGGCTATTATTTATATAATTGTGAGATTATTATGTATTTTAAAAGAAAAAAGAACATATGTGAATTGAAAATAATTTAATTTTTAAAAAAAAAAAAAACACACACACACACACACATTCTTTTGTTTCATTTCCTCCATGAAAAAACAAGCATTTATTTTTACTACTCAGTGGTTGCACTGAATTCAAGTCGATCAAACCTATCCCTATCCATTGATATAATTTTCATTTAATTTGTGTTCCCATTTTGACATTCACATAAGAATGACAAGATTGAGTAAATGCGGGGAAAATTGCAATAATGGATTTCAGGTTTTATATATAATAATACGTACACACATATTTGCTTTATCTTTAGGTGTGTATTATGCATTTAAAAGCTAGCCTTGTTCAGAAATTAGTTGGGATCGTTTTTTTTTTTAACATATATTTGTCTTATTTATGCTCTTTTTCATATTAAAATTTCCAATATCTCGAAATCTATTAAATTACATTTTATTATTTTCTTAAACCAACAATTTCACTATCCTCTCAATTTCGACTGTAATCTTCATCACATAATCTTGTATATCCAAAAATAATCTTATTTTTAATCAATATTACTCTAATAT
>NW_027353935.1:0-844 GCF_012295235.1 Primulina huaijiensis
CGATCGGCATGGCACCTTATGAAGCACTTTATATCAGAAAATGTACATCTCCCTTGTATTGGGACGAGATTGGTGAGAGGAAGATGTTGGGTCCAGAGTTGGTCCAACAGACAGCTGATGTTGTTGCTGTTATCCAAGAAAGGATGAAGACAGCACAGTCAAGACAGAAGAGTTATGCTGATGTCAGACGAAGGCCGTTACAGTTTGAGATTGGCGATCACGTGTTTTTGAAGATTGCACCTCTTAAAGGTGTGATGCGGTTTCGCAAAAAGGGGAAGTTGAGTCCAAGATTCATTGGCTCATTTGAGATCTTGGACAGACTCGGTGATCGAGCTTACAGGTTAGCCTTACCGCCAGATCCTGATAGAGTTCATAATGTTTTTCATGTCTCCATGCTCAGAAAGTATATTGCAAATCCTTCCCATGTTCTTCGACACGAGCCATTGGATTTGACGTCGAGTTTGACGTACCAAGAGATTCCAGTCCAAATTTTGGATCACAAAGTTAAATTATTGAGAAACAAAGAGATCGGCATTGTTAAAGTCCTTTGGAGGAATCATTTGATTGAAGAAGCTACGTGGGAACCAGAGGATGAGATGAGAGAGAGGTATCCAGAACTTTTTGCGCAGTGACGTCAATTTCGGGGACGAAATTCCTCTAAGGAAGGGAGATTGTAATATCCAAGCTTGGTGATCGGTACGGTTTAAAATTTAATATGTTTATTGACTCCTTGGCTAAGTTTAAATATAGTTTTGATGTTAAGAGTTGAGATTTATGATTTATGGTATTGTGTTTATATAAGATGTGTGGTGATACTGTAGTGTCTTTGCGATTAAATTCATGA
>NW_027353936.1:0-1142 GCF_012295235.1 Primulina huaijiensis
ATGGATCCTTTACCGAGCATTTCGAAGGTTTTCTCCTTAGTTGTACAAGAGGAACGTCAGCGATCTATTACTCAAGGAAATTTTTCCACTCCTGGCGAGCAGTATCATGTTGTGTCTGCTTCTTCAACGCCTGGAAAGTATTCCTATAATTCTAAGGGCGGTAAACGTGATAAGCTCGTTTGTTCTCATTGTGCAGCTACTGGTCACAGTATTGATCGATGCTACAAGCTTCATGGTTATCCTCCCAGTCATCCGAAGTATAAGCAGAATCAACAGCAAGGGAAGGTGAATCTCTGTCATCTTTCCACTCCGTCTCCAGATTATTCTCATGGCCCTGGAGATACTTTGACTACTGCTCAGTGCCAACAGCTTATCCAATTTCTGAATGCTCAAATGCTAACTAGTTCTGGAACCACTATGGATTCGCAGCAGCAAGAACCCTCCGTCTCTTGTTTCCACGGTATTTTCTCTTCTTATTCAGCACCATTTTCTGTCTCCAAACATCACTGGATTCTCGACACAGGGGCTACAAATCACATATGTTGTTCCTTGTCTTTGTTTCTTTCATACACACCGTCTTCATCTTCTGTCAAGTTACCAAATAACCTTACTGTACCTGTTACGCACACTGGTGTAGTAAGATTATCTGCTGATTTGATTCTTCATGATGTTTTCTTTATTCCTCATTTCCAGTTTAACATTTTGTCCATTAGTTCGCTCACTAAGACCATTCCGTGTTCTGTCATGTTCAATTCTTCTTGTTGTGAAATCCAGGACCGCACCCGGAGCAAGAGGATTGGGATGGGTAAACGCTTAGGCAACCTCTATATTCTCATTGCTTCCACCACAATTGATGAACTGTCTCAATCCAAAATATGTACTGTTTCTTCTCTCAAAACAGAGTTGTGGCATTCTAGATTAGGTCATCCTTCGTTTACGAAGCTCTCAGTCATAAATGATGTTCTACATTTTAATCCTGTACGTAATAGTTCTGTGCATTGTACAACTTGTCATTTGTCTAAACAGAAACGCCTACCTTTTGTTTCTAATTCACATATTTCAGCTCATGCTTTTGATCTTTTGCACTTGGATGTTTGGGGTCCTTTTTCTCATATCAGTGTTGAGGGATTCAAGTATTTCTT
>NW_027353937.1:0-1142 GCF_012295235.1 Primulina huaijiensis
ACACCCCTAATCGAAATCAATCAACTTCATACCAAACATCGCAACTTGCCTCTCTCATTTGATAATGTATTATCGGTTTGTAGTGTACAATGAATGGTTCATATGAAAAAGAAGTAGATTTAAAAAAAATAATAATAATTGAGAGTTATCAATTTTTAAATTAAAATAATATGTGTTGCTTGATATTTCGATCGCAAGTCTACGATGTTAAATTTTAACATACGAATGATTAAATTATTGTTACCATGAATATTTGTATTAAAACTAACTTTTGTAATTAAAATAATTTTAATTTTAACTAAATAATCGAATAGTGAGTTTGGTAATAAAATAAATGATGACAACTAACAAGATGATGATAAACAAAGATGTAGAAATCAACAAGAGACGGATTCTAGAGTTTTCAATTCACTTGACTATCCACTAGTCTATATCTTGTTTTTCCTAATTTCTGTTTAATAAATCTTTCTATTTTATTAGCCATACATCCTTATTTGTTTTCTACTCTATCTCCCCCGCATGTCAAATAAAATTTATTATCCAATATCAATCTCGATATCCATATCAAAAATCAAATGTTATTCAAAAGACAATTATAATTAATTCAGATACGATTTTTAATTGGTCAGGCTGAATAGAAAATAACGTATATAATAATTTTGATTTAACTTGCCAAGCGACCACGTCCACTAGGGAAAGCTTTTTGACAAGGACAGATGGCCTAATTGGTAATATCAGTCCATCAAAAATAAAAACTGTTAATTACACATGATTAATTAAAAATAAATAAATAAATTACACATGTATTACGATGCCTAAAAGATTTGGATATGAAATTAAATATAATATTTATATGTATTAGACATTTTATTTAGAACTATATGTTTAGAAGAGGATTTGTTCAATTTTTTTTAAGAAATGTTATTAAAAAGTTAAGGATGGACATGCCATTCATTGTCTTTTGTTTCAATTGAGAACTTTTCTTGGCCCTATTCCCGAGAGAAAAATTTGAGACAAGAATCAGACTGTCTAAATTGAACTATTCTACAAAATTGCATGCAAAATACCAGATATCATGGTAAACTCAAACTTCAAAATATATGAAATGGGATGAGCCTTGAATCTTAAGAAATTACAATAAT
>NW_027353938.1:0-1143 GCF_012295235.1 Primulina huaijiensis
ATACATTTCCTTAAAACCAAGCATGCAACGTGTTTCTAACATTAATGTAAAAATCTATGTTTCATATCAACATATACATTTTAAATATTCATTTTCACATGGTACTGCCACGACTGCTAACTCGACCCGCTCAAACTTATTGAACTCCTTAAACATACTTCTAGTCATTTTCTTAAACGTATCCCGAACCTCTACATTAACCTCTATATTTCGTTTCAAGGCTTAGACGGAGTCCCGTTTAACTCGAGACTTGATCAAATTTAACCATTAACTGATCACTAATTGAATATTATATTTATTGCGTTCAATTAGCTGATCACTAATTGAATATTATATTTATTTGAAATCTAGCACTCGAGAGGAGATTTTAAATATGATCGTAAGAAAATAAATCGTGGAATTTATAGAGTTCATGAGGTCTATAATTCCATTGAATTCATTTGAAAAATCATTATGTCAACTAAATTATTTGATAATTGATTTTTGATAGGGATATCGAGATTGATATTGAATAATAACTTTTACTCAAAACTCGGGAGATATAGTAGAAAATAAATACGGATTCTTGACTAATAAACTTAGAAATATTGATTAGATGGAAATTAAGATAAATAAGATATAGTGAATGATCAAGCGAAATCGAATATCTGGAATTCGTCTCCTATTGATTTATCCATCTTTATTTATCATCTTGTTAGTTGTTTAAAAACGTATATTTTATATGTTTTTTTTTCTATTATTAATTATATGTTTATTAGTAAAAATATCACCGCATTTGTTATCCTAAATATATTATTTGCTAGTTTTGTTTAATTTTAAAAATATAGAAAAATTAGTATTATTCCAAATATAGTATTTAATGCGAGTATAAATTTCAATCATCGATTGAACGATATTTTACTCATCATATATTAAAATTTGATATCGTCCACTTGCAAGCGAAAGTCTTCCAATAAATATATAAATATAGTCTTTAAAAATTACATTATCAAGTTTTATGCCTTTTAAAAACGTATTATTTTAAATAATTTTTTCTATTTGTAATTATATGTTTATTTGTAAAAATATCACCACCTTTGTTATCAAAAATATATTATTAGCTAGTTTTGTTTAATTTTAAAAATATAATAAATGAAAATTTAT
>NW_027353939.1:0-1143 GCF_012295235.1 Primulina huaijiensis
TTCATCCTGTCTCGGATCTTGACCACTAACTCTGCAGTCTGACTGGCAATATCCGGCCCTAACTCTGCCATCTCTCCTACCTCGTCCCAATACAATAGAGACCTACACTATCTCCCGTACAATGCCTCAATGGAGCCATACAAATCGATACCTGGAAGCGGTTGTTGTACGTGAACTCCACAAGAGGTAACTTCGGATCCCAACTGCCCAGGAAGTCGACCATGCAAGCTCTGAGTAGGTCCTCTAGAATCTGAATCACCCTATCTGATTGTCCGTCGGTCTTAGGATGGAAGGCAGCACTGAATAGCATCTTAGTACCCCATGCCTGATGTAGACTCTTCCAGAACGCATACGTGAATCTCGGATCCCTGTATGACACAATGGACACTGAAATCTTTGCAGTCTGACTAACTCTATGATGTACAGCTCTGCATACTAAGTCATGGTGGAAGTCTTCCTGGCCGGTAAAAATTGTGCTGATTTAGTGAGCCGATCAACTCTCACCCAAATGACATTATACCCTCCATTCGTACTCGATCGGAAACCCTGTCATGAAATCCATGGCGTTATTCTCCCATTTCTATTCGGGAATAGGGAGTGACCTAAGCTCCCCTACAGGTCTCTGATGGTCTGCCTTGACCTGCTGATATGTCAAACACTTGGATACGAATCGCAGAATATCTCGCTTCATGCCCAACCACCAATAAAAAGACCGAAGATCAAGATATTTGCCCTCAGAGAATCAGTGTGAGGAACCCACAGTCGGTCCTTATATCTGACTATGTCGTCCACAACTGTATACAGTATCCGTCCCTTAGCCTCGTACCTCTGTCTCCACTTCTGCAACTGCTTGTCAGAATTCTGCCCTGCCCGAATTCTGTCTCTCAGAGTCGGCTACATTGTCAAGGTAGCAAGATTCGGGGCATCGCCCATGTCATAAACTGAGAGCTCTAACCTCAGAATCTCCGCTTGCAGCGGTCTCCGTACCGAAAAATGAGCCATCACTACGTGCTTACGGCTCAGGGCATCTTCAATTACATTAGCCTTATTTGGATGGTAGTAATGTCACAATCATAGTCCTTCATTAGCTCTAGCCACCTCCGTTGTCTCATATTCAGCTCTTTCTGCGTGAAGAAGTACTTC
>NW_027353940.1:0-1144 GCF_012295235.1 Primulina huaijiensis
TAAAAAAAAACATGAAGATAGATAGATAAAGTGCAGTAGGGCGCCTGAATGGCTGAATGCCGATATATGTACGAGATGAGACACATAACTAATTGGCACTACTTGTAAATCAGCCATAAATTTCTATATGTATTTGAAAAGAACACAAAAATTTTGTAAGACGAATCTTCTATTCGAGTCATTCATGAAAAAATGTTATTTTTATGTCAAAAATATTACTTATTATTGTAAATATGAGCAGGATTGACCCGTCTCACGGATAGAGATCCGTGAGACCAGTGGCGAAGCCAGAAATATGGCTCTGCTCGGGCTAGAATTTTAAACTCTAGAATTTTTTAATATTTTAAATTAATCTATCCGGGCTAGTATCATATTATTCCAAAATCATACCAAATTTACATATAAATTGTTCAAAAAAAATTGGACTTTAGCCCGGGTATTCATATATGTGCCTTCGTCCGTGCGTGAGACTATATCATAAGAGACCAATTTTTGAAGAAATATTGCATTCATGTATATTGAGTGTTACATGGTTCAAACAATTAAAACAAAATACTATGATTATTGTTAATATATGCATTACATGCATGTTTGTACAATTCATTTTTTTATGGGTAAGTGTTTGCGGAATTTAGAATTCTTTTTTTATAAAACTACGAGTAATTATATTGAAAATATTTATGATTATTTACTGTAGTTTGTAATAATCGTTTGGATGATGATCAATGATTTTTAAAGAAAGATAATGATGTAATTATATTAAGCACATTTATAATTTGTATAGATAAATTATTGAATTTTTCACTTTTGAGAAGTCAATGAGATATAATTTATTAAATGAAAAATATTATTATTTTTCTAAAAGGACATAAACAATTTCGTGAAATTTAATTAGAATCACAAAGTATGATATCATATTTTTATAAATAGTACAAATAATAAACATTTATTAATTTTGATATAGAAATAAACATATTTAATAAATTTAGGTAACATGTCTCGGTTGATTCAAATTACATATGCATCGAATTTTTGCTCAAAAATTGTTATTGTAGATTAATACTAGTAAATCATGAAATGGAAAACCCTAATATAATCTCACATAAATTTTATTTTTATAACTAGAAAAAAAATAAATACAATA
>NW_027353941.1:0-1145 GCF_012295235.1 Primulina huaijiensis
TAATTAATTTTTTTATATGTATAATAAAAATTATTTGATTTAGCTTATGCTACAAAATATTATTAAGTATAAGTTTTTGGTTTTTTGAGAGTAGCTCGTAAATAAATTTATTAGACTAAATTTAACTTGATTTGAATTAACAAATCAACGTGATATATATAAAGAAACCTGCTCAAAAAAAAAGAAAGAAAGATTTTGCCCAAAGCCCATTAAATGATAGTAAATTGTCTAACAAATGAGTAAATATGATATGTACATTTGTAAAAATAAAGTACAAATGAGAATTTTTTTTTTGAATTTTCAACAAAGAAAATATAGCGACTTAAAAATTTTTATTAATTGAGATTTTTGTTGTTTTCTTGAAAAATATAGTATTAAATATTTATAAAATATTAATATTCAAACTTAGGGAGTGATTGCAAAATATTATGTTTTTAGAAAAGTGATAAACTTTATAGATTATGATGAAATGAGAAAAATCATAAGTTGATAGTGTTTGAAATTAAAAGCCAAAAGTTAATTTTTTAAAATTAATATATTTGGTAAAAAAAAAATGATTCTCATATTAGCTCTTTAATAAAATGCCAAAAAAACCCTATAGGAAAACATATCTCTATTTCTTCAACGTAGAGAATAATTGAGAACTTTACAAAACCTTTTCTTTTATTTCTAGTAACTCTATTAATTCTTTGCAATTCCTCTATCCATTTCTTTCATTTCAAATAAATTTCTTGATTTAGCCCAAAGTTAAACTCTACTTTCTAATACCGAAAGTGACAAGATGTGTATAAAATCTGTTTTTCCTTTTTTAAAAAATTTGTACAAAATTTTGTGCTTTTTCAAAATGTATAAATTTTTATTCTTTGTCACGCTGCACCGCTCCTGAAAGAGACGGGACAACCAAAAATATATATTTTAATAATTTCCCTCTTCCTCGCCTGTACAAGAGGCGGGGGAGTGGAAATTAAGAAATTATAACACTCCCAGTCTCTTGTAAAGACGGTGGAGTGTAAACTATATATAATTTACATATGAATTAAGTTTTATATATATATATATACACACACATGTGTATTTATAAATAGGTAATTGAAAACAAAAAAAATTCAATAGTATATTAAAATAAAAGAAAAAAAATCAAACAT
>NW_027353942.1:0-1145 GCF_012295235.1 Primulina huaijiensis
AGAAATTTATTCCGAATGTTCGAGTACGCAACTTGAGACAAAAAGAAAAAGGTGTATGACATGACAAATATCTCTAGTTTTTATTATTATTTATAAAATGTGTGATATCATGATTTGTATTGTGACGTCTTCTTCATTTTGTTGATTTTTTAAAATTATAAATATAGAAATTAAATATTATATTATATTCAAGTTAATCAATTGAGTGGAAAATTTATTGTCGACAATAGAAAATTGTAGTAGTTTGATAAAATTTGTTATACGATGTAATTTTGAACAATAGCTTTAAAACAAAATATTTAAAGTGGCATGGCCTAAGAATTAAAAATTAGAATTAAGAATATCTAATTGGTCAAATTGTTTGATGTTATATTTCGCAGTTTTTGAGTTAATACGACTCGTTTTTTAAGTTAGAATATCAAAGTCTTAAAAATTAAAAATTGAATCAAACTTTTTTGTTAAAAAGACAAATTAATTAAATAATTTAAAATTATATCAGGAGTTTACGGGGGAATTCAATCTAAATTTTACACCTTCTATAAAAGTATAAAAGTTTAGTGATACTAATTGCAAACATTTTTTAAGGTTTAAAAAGTTACGTGTTATTCAAATTTAACTTTTAAAAACTCTATAAAAGCCTATAATTATTCAAAAAATCAATAGATTTTTAATGACAACATAAAATTCTATAAAGTTCACGAATTAAAGCCTAAGTTGTATTTCTATAAAATGTCAAAAAATATATTTGAATCAACGTAAACATTTGGATGAATATTTAGTTAGAAAATATCTCAAACTCACATATCAACTTCATTTCAGTTAAAAATAATGTTTATATATCATTAATTAATGAATTCTTTTCTCCTCCCTTATCTTTTTCTTTAAAATTTTTACCAACGTTTTTTTAAGTCTGACAATAGTTTAAAATCTAAATTAAGAACATTTTTCATTTTAATTTTCGATTTGGGATCACTAAACCTCGTAAAAATTTATTAAACTACATAACAAAGTAAAATTATGATATTTTACTGGCTCATAAAATGAAAATAATAATAATTCCTAATAAGTAATTGTTTTTATTAATTATTATATAACATTTCATGTTTAATTTTTTATATAATTTTAGTTAATTTCATGTTTAATTA
>NW_027353943.1:0-1145 GCF_012295235.1 Primulina huaijiensis
TACTTTTTATGCTATGAGTATTACTTTTTATTGTGAATATCGGTAAGATTGACCCGTTAAACAGATAAAGATTCGTTAGATCGTCTAACAAGAGATCTACTCATGATAAAATATATCAAAATTATACATTTACCAAATAAATGTCATTTGAACGATGAATATATAAGATATGAAAATCGTAGTATATATATAATTATATATGATTTTTTCCATTTTATTTACAATTATTTTAGGCATCTCATATTCTCATGTAGAGAGAAATACGTAACATGAGGTCTCAGAATAGTTGGGAGAGATTTTCAACGTCGTCCACCGTCCACCGCAGCACACCTGTCCTTCTACTACACTTTGATTTCCCACACAAAAATGTTAATAAAATAAGTGTGCTTCTTTCCCTCCAATCATTCGTACGTGAAATGCAAGATTCTTGCGCCTCAATATCAATGGCACATTCCTTTTGTATTTCCTATATATGTTGTGTTATCATTCTCGGAGAGCTTCTCGGGTCCGATTCAGCTGGTGCGGTTTCCCCGGGTTCGAGATTATTTGCGAGCCAGAACCAAGCTTGGGTTTCTGATAATGGTACTTTTGCTTTTGGGTTTACGCTAGTGGATTCAGCAAACGGCGAATTTGAACTGGGAATATGGTTTCAGCAGCTTCCTGGAGATCGGGCTCTTGTTTGGTCAGCAAACGCGTAAGTCCTGTTATTGATGTCGTTTCTTGTATCAAATTAAGTCCAATTTTAATGAAAGATGTTTGCTTGCCACATACTGGAACGCGACTAGTTCCAATTATATTTAGATTTAGAGGATGTAAGAAACAGTCCCTCGAGTACTCTTACTGAAGTTCTTGCGGATATATATAATTTTTTTGTTTTTCCTCAATCGTTTTAATAGAAATTCTGCAGTCAGCAAAGATGCAATCTTGGAGTTCGACCGTAGTGGCAACCTCGCGCTTAACGACAGAGAAACTACGGTCTGGACATCGAATACATCCAATTCTGGTGTTGGAACAGCGGTCATGTCTGAAAATGGAAACTTCATTCTCTATGCAACAAATGGAAATGTTGTCTGGCAAAGCTTTTCACATCCCTCTGATACACTGTTACCAGGACAACCTTTGACAGTTTCTCTAGAGCTCAAGTC